>NC_056743.1:350548764-350701740 GCF_019279795.1 Protopterus annectens | reverse complement strand
GAATAGTCAGAACGGGAAAAAAGGGGACAAGGGGAAACCCCAAAATCCATTTTTGCTGATTAAATTCCGAAAGCTATTTATCTATGCTGTGCTGACTAATGGGAATAGTCAGACTGCAGACATGAGCCACTATTTATCTATGCTGTGCTGACTAATGGGAATAGTCAGACTGCAGACATGAGCCACTATTTATCTATGCTGTGCTGACTAATGGGAATAGTCAGACTGCAGACATGAGCCACTATTTATCTATGCTGTGCTGACTAATGGGAATAGTCAGACTGCAGACATGAGCCACTATTTATCTATGCTGTGCTGACTAATGGGAATAGTCAGACTGCAGACATGAGCCACTATTTATCTATGCTGTGCAGACTAATGGGAATAGTCAGACTGCAGACATGAACCACTATTTATCTATGCTGTGCTGACTAATGGGAATAGTCAGACTGCAGACATGAGCCACTATTTATCTATGCTGTGCTGACTAATGGGAATAGTCAGACTGCAGACATGAGCCACTATTTATCTATGCTGTGCTGACTAATGGGAATAGTCAGACTGCAGACATGAGCCACTATTTATCTATGCTGTGCTGACTAATGGGAATAGTCAGACTGCAGACATGAGCCACTATTTATCTATGCTGTGCTGACTAATGGGAATAGTCAGACTGCAGACATGAGCCACTATTTATCTATGCTGTGCTGACTAATGGGAATAGTCAGACTGCAGACATGAGCCACTATTTATCTATGCTGTGCTGACTAATGGGAATAGTCAGACTGCAGACATGAGCCACTATTTATCTATGCTGTGCTGACTAATGGGAATAGTCAGACTGCAGACATGAGCCACTATTTATCTATGCTGTGCTGACTAATGGGAATAGTCAGACTGCAGACATGAGCCACTATTTATCTATGCTGTGCTGACTAATGGGAATAGTCAGACTGCAGACATGAGCCACTATTTATCTATGCTGTGCTGACTAATGGGAATAGTCAGACTGCAGACATGAGCCACTATTTATCTATGCTGTGCTGACTAATGGGAATAGTCAGACTGCAGACATGAGCCACTATTTATCTATGCTGTGCTGACTAATGGGAATAGTCAGACTGCAGACATGAGCCACTATTTATCTATGCTGTGCTGACTAATGGGAATAGTCAGACTGCAGACATGAGCCACTATTTATCTATGCTGTGCTGACTAATGGGAATAGTCAGACTGCAGACATGAGCCACTATTTATCTATGCTGTGCTGACTAATGGGAATAGTCAGACTGCAGACATGAGCCACTATTTATCTATGCTGTGCTGACTAATGGGAATAGTCAGACTGCAGACATGAGCCACTATTTATCTATGCTGTGCTGACTAATGGGAATAGTCAGACTGCAGACATGAGCCACTATTTATCTATGCTGTGCTGACTAATGGGAATAGTCAGACTGCAGACATGAGCCACTATTTATCTATGCTGTGCTGACTAATGGGAATAGTCAGACTGCAGACATGAGCCACTATTTATCTATGCTGTGCTGACTAATGGGAATAGTCAGACTGCAGACATGAGCCACTATTTATCTATGCTGTGCTGACTAATGGGAATAGTCAGACTGCAGACATGAGCCACTATTTATCTATGCTGTGCTGACTAATGGGAATAGTCAGACTGCAGACATGAGCCACTATTTATCTATGCTGTGCTGACTAATGGGAATAGTCAGACTGCAGACATGAGCCACTATTTATCTATGCTGTGCTGACTAATGGGAATAGTCAGACTGCAGACATGAGCCACTATTTATCTATGCTGTGCTGACTAATGGGAATAGTCAGACTGCAGACATGAGCCACTATTTATCTATGCTGTGCTGACTAATGGGAATAGTCAGACTGCAGACATGAGCCACTATTTATCTATGCTGTGCTGACTAATGGGAATAGTCAGACTGCAGACATGAGCCACTATTTATCTATGCTGTGCTGACTAATGGGAATAGTCAGACTGCAGACATGAGCCACTATTTATCTATGCTGTGCTGACTAATGGGAATAGTCAGACTGCAGACATGAGCCACTATTTATCTATGCTGTGCTGACTAATGGGAATAGTCAGACTGCAGACATGAGCCACTATTTATCTATGCTGTGCTGACTAATGGGAATAGTCAGACTGCAGACATGAGCCACTATTTATCTATGCTGTGCTGACTAATGGGAATAGTCAGACTGCAGACATGAGCCACTATTTATCTATGCTGTGCTGACTAATGGGAATAGTCAGACTGCAGACATGAGCCACTATTTATCTATGCTGTGCTGACTAATGGGAATAGTCAGACTGCAGACATGAGCCACTATTTATCTATGCTGTGCTGACTAATGGGAATAGTCAGACTGCAGACATGAGCCACTATTTATCTATGCTGTGCTGACTAATGGGAATAGTCAGACTGCAGACATGAGCCACTATTTATCTATGCTGTGCTGACTAATGGGAATAGTCAGACTGCAGACATGAGCCACTATTTATCTATGCTGTGCTGACTAATGGGAATAGTCAGACTGCAGACATGAGCCACTATTTATCTATGCTGTGCTGACTAATGGGAATAGTCAGACTGCAGACATGAGCCACTATTTATCTATGCTGTGCTGACTAATGGGAATAGTCAGACTGCAGACATGAGCCACTATTTATCTATGCTGTGCTGACTAATGGGAATAGTCAGACTGCAGACATGAGCCACTATTTATCTATGCTGTGCTGACTAATGGGAATAGTCAGACTGCAGACATGAGCCACTATTTATCTATGCTGTGCTGACTAATGGGAATAGTCAGACTGCAGACATGAGCCACTATTTATCTATGCTGTGCTGACTAATGGGAATAGTCAGACTGCAGACATGAGCCACTATTTATCTATGCTGTGCTGACTAATGGGAATAGTCAGACTGCAGACATGAGCCACTATTTATCTATGCTGTGCTGACTAATGGGAATAGTCAGACTGCAGACATGAGCCACTATTTATCTATGCTGTGCTGACTAATGGGAATAGTCAGACTGCAGACATGAGCCACTATTTATCTATGCTGTGCTGACTAATGGGAATAGTCAGACTGCAGACATGAGCCACTATTTATCTATGCTGTGCTGACTAATGGGAATAGTCAGACTGCAGACATGAGCCACTATTTATCTATGCTGTGCTGACTAATGGGAATAGTCAGACTGCAGACATGAGCCACTATTTATCTATGCTGTGCTGACTAATGGGAATAGTCAGACTGCAGACATGAGCCACTATTTATCTATGCTGTGCTGACTAATGGGAATAGTCAGACTGCAGACATGAGCCACTATTTATCTATGCTGTGCTGACTAATGGGAATAGTCAGACTGCAGACATGAGCCACTATTTATCTATGCTGTGCTGACTAATGGGAATAGTCAGACTGCAGACATGAGCCACTATTTATCTATGCTGTGCTGACTAATGGGAATAGTCAGACTGCAGACATGAGCCACTATTTATCTATGCTGTGCTGACTAATGGGAATAGTCAGACTGCAGACATGAGCCACTATTTATCTATGCTGTGCTGACTAATGGGAATAGTCAGACTGCAGACATGAGCCACTATTTATCTATGCTGTGCTGACTAATGGGAATAGTCAGACTGCAGACATGAGCCACTATTTATCTATGCTGTGCTGACTAATGGGAATAGTCAGACTGCAGACATGAGCCACTATTTATCTATGCTGTGCTGACTAATGGGAATAGTCAGACTGCAGACATGAGCCACTATTTATCTATGCTGTGCTGACTAATGGGAATAGTCAGACTGCAGACATGAGCCACTATTTATCTATGCTGTGCTGACTAATGGGAATAGTCAGACTGCAGACATGAGCCACTATTTATCTATGCTGTGCTGACTAATGGGAATAGTCAGACTGCAGACATGAGCCACTATTTATCTATGCTGTGCTGACTAATGGGAATAGTCAGACTGCAGACATGAGCCACTATTTATCTATGCTGTGCTGACTAATGGGAATAGTCAGACTGCAGACATGAGCCACTATTTATCTATGCTGTGCTGACTAATGGGAATAGTCAGACTGCAGACATGAGCCACTATTTATCTATGCTGTGCTGACTAATGGGAATAGTCAGACTGCAGACATGAGCCACTATTTATCTATGCTGTGCTGACTAATGGGAATAGTCAGACTGCAGACATGAGCCACTATTTATCTATGCTGTGCTGACTAATGGGAATAGTCAGACTGCAGACATGAGCCACTATTTATCTATGCTGTGCTGACTAATGGGAATAGTCAGACTGCAGACATGAGCCACTATTTATCTATGCTGTGCTGACTAATGGGAATAGTCAGACTGCAGACATGAGCCACTATTTATCTATGCTGTGCTGACTAATGGGAATAGTCAGACTGCAGACATGAGCCACTATTTATCTATGCTGTGCTGACTAATGGGAATAGTCAGACTGCAGACATGAGCCACTATTTATCTATGCTGTGCTGACTAATGGGAATAGTCAGACTGCAGACATGAGCCACTATTTATCTATGCTGTGCTGACTAATGGGAATAGTCAGACTGCAGACATGAGCCACTATTTATCTATGCTGTGCTGACTAATGGGAATAGTCAGACTGCAGACATGAGCCACTATTTATCTATGCTGTGCTGACTAATGGGAATAGTCAGACTGCAGACATGAGCCACTATTTATCTATGCTGTGCTGACTAATGGGAATAGTCAGACTGCAGACATGAGCCACTATTTATCTATGCTGTGCTGACTAATGGGAATAGTCAGACTGCAGACATGAGCCACTATTTATCTATGCTGTGCTGACTAATGGGAATAGTCAGACTGCAGACATGAGCCACTATTTATCTATGCTGTGCTGACTAATGGGAATAGTCAGACTGCAGACATGAGCCACTATTTATCTATGCTGTGCTGACTAATGGGAATAGTCAGACTGCAGACATGAGCCACTATTTATCTATGCTGTGCTGACTAATGGGAATAGTCAGACTGCAGACATGAGCCACTATTTATCTATGCTGTGCTGACTAATGGGAATAGTCAGACTGCAGACATGAGCCACTATTTATCTATGCTGTGCTGACTAATGGGAATAGTCAGACTGCAGACATGAGCCACTATTTATCTATGCTGTGCTGACTAATGGGAATAGTCAGACTGCAGACATGAGCCACTATTTATCTATGCTGTGCTGACTAATGGGAATAGTCAGACTGCAGACATGAGCCACTATTTATCTATGCTGTGCTGACTAATGGGAATAGTCAGACTGCAGACATGAGCCACTATTTATCTATGCTGTGCTGACTAATGGGAATAGTCAGACTGCAGACATGAGCCACTATTTATCTATGCTGTGCTGACTAATGGGAATAGTCAGACTGCAGACATGAGCCACTATTTATCTATGCTGTGCTGACTAATGGGAATAGTCAGACTGCAGACATGAGCCACTATTTATCTATGCTGTGCTGACTAATGGGAATAGTCAGACTGCAGACATGAGCCACTATTTATCTATGCTGTGCTGACTAATGGGAATAGTCAGACTGCAGACATGAGCCACTATTTATCTATGCTGTGCTGACTAATGGGAATAGTCAGACTGCAGACATGAGCCACTATTTATCTATGCTGTGCTGACTAATGGGAATAGTCAGACTGCAGACATGAGCCACTATTTATCTATGCTGTGCTGACTAATGGGAATAGTCAGACTGCAGACATGAGCCACTATTTATCTATGCTGTGCTGACTAATGGGAATAGTCAGACTGCAGACATGAGCCACTATTTATCTATGCTGTGCTGACTAATGGGAATAGTCAGACTGCAGACATGAGCCACTATTTATCTATGCTGTGCTGACTAATGGGAATAGTCAGACTGCAGACATGAGCCACTATTTATCTATGCTGTGCTGACTAATGGGAATAGTCAGACTGCAGACATGAGCCACTATTTATCTATGCTGTGCTGACTAATGGGAATAGTCAGACTGCAGACATGAGCCACTATTTATCTATGCTGTGCTGACTAATGGGAATAGTCAGACTGCAGACATGAGCCACTATTTATCTATGCTGTGCTGACTAATGGGAATAGTCAGACTGCAGACATGAGCCACTATTTATCTATGCTGTGCTGACTAATGGGAATAGTCAGACTGCAGACATGAGCCACTATTTATCTATGCTGTGCTGACTAATGGGAATAGTCAGACTGCAGACATGAGCCACTATTTATCTATGCTGTGCTGACTAATGGGAATAGTCAGACTGCAGACATGAGCCACTATTTATCTATGCTGTGCTGACTAATGGGAATAGTCAGACTGCAGACATGAGCCACTATTTATCTATGCTGTGCTGACTAATGGGAATAGTCAGACTGCAGACATGAGCCACTATTTATCTATGCTGTGCTGACTAATGGGAATAGTCAGACTGCAGACATGAGCCACTATTTATCTATGCTGTGCTGACTAATGGGAATAGTCAGACTGCAGACATGAGCCACTATTTATCTATGCTGTGCTGACTAATGGGAATAGTCAGACTGCAGACATGAGCCACTATTTATCTATGCTGTGCAGACTAATGGGAATAGTCAGACTGCAGACATGAACCACTATTTATCTATGCTGTGCTGACTAATGGGAATAGTCAGACTGCAGACATGAGCCACTATTTATCTATGCTGTGCTGACTAATGGGAATAGTCAGACTGCAGACATGAGCCACTATTTATCTATGCTGTGCTGACTAATGGGAATAGTCAGACTGCAGACATGAGCCACTATTTATCTATGCTGTGCTGACTAATGGGAATAGTCAGACTGCAGACATGAGCCACTATTTATCTATGCTGTGCTGACTAATGGGAATAGTCAGACTGCAGACATGAGCCACTATTTATCTATGCTGTGCTGACTAATGGGAATAGTCAGACTGCAGACATGAGCCACTATTTATCTATGCTGTGCTGACTAATGGGAATAGTCAGACTGCAGACATGAGCCACTATTTATCTATGCTGTGCTGACTAATGGGAATAGTCAGACTGCAGACATGAGCCACTATTTATCTATGCTGTGCTGACTAATGGGAATAG
The DNA here is from genome assembly GCF_019279795.1 of Protopterus annectens. Lineage (NCBI taxonomy): Eukaryota > Metazoa > Chordata > Ceratodontiformes > Protopteridae > Protopterus > Protopterus annectens. The sequence continues at coordinate 350,694,520 of NC_056743.1, read as the reverse complement.
TCAGACTGCAGACATGAGCCACTATTTATCTATGCTGTGCTGACTAATGGGAATAGTCAGACTGCAGACATGAGCCACTATTTATCTATGCTGTGCTGACTAATGGGAATAGTCAGACTGCAGACATGAGCCACTATTTATCTATGCTGTGCTGACTAATGGGAATAGTCAGACTGCAGACATGAGCCACTATTTATCTATGCTGTGCTGACTAATGGGAATAGTCAGACTGCAGACATGAGCCACTATTTATCTATGCTGTGCTGACTAATGGGAATAGTCAGACTGCAGACATGAGCCACTATTTATCTATGCTGTGCTGACTAATGGGAATAGTCAGACTGCAGACATGAGCCACTATTTATCTATGCTGTGCTGACTAATGGGAATAGTCAGACTGCAGACATGAGCCACTATTTATCTATGCTGTGCTGACTAATGGGAATAGTCAGACTGCAGACATGAGCCACTATTTATCTATGCTGTGCTGACTAATGGGAATAGTCAGACTGCAGACATGAGCCACTATTTATCTATGCTGTGCTGACTAATGGGAATAGTCAGACTGCAGACATGAGCCACTATTTATCTATGCTGTGCTGACTAATGGGAATAGTCAGACTGCAGACATGAGCCACTATTTATCTATGCTGTGCTGACTAATGGGAATAGTCAGACTGCAGACATGAGCCACTATTTATCTATGCTGTGCTGACTAATGGGAATAGTCAGACTGCAGACATGAGCCACTATTTATCTATGCTGTGCTGACTAATGGGAATAGTCAGACTGCAGACATGAGCCACTATTTATCTATGCTGTGCTGACTAATGGGAATAGTCAGACTGCAGACATGAGCCACTATTTATCTATGCTGTGCTGACTAATGGGAATAGTCAGACTGCAGACATGAGCCACTATTTATCTATGCTGTGCTGACTAATGGGAATAGTCAGACTGCAGACATGAGCCACTATTTATCTATGCTGTGCTGACTAATGGGAATAGTCAGACTGCAGACATGAGCCACTATTTATCTATGCTGTGCTGACTAATGGGAATAGTCAGACTGCAGACATGAGCCACTATTTATCTATGCTGTGCTGACTAATGGGAATAGTCAGACTGCAGACATGAGCCACTATTTATCTATGCTGTGCTGACTAATGGGAATAGTCAGACTGCAGACATGAGCCACTATTTATCTATGCTGTGCTGACTAATGGGAATAGTCAGACTGCAGACATGAGCCACTATTTATCTATGCTGTGCTGACTAATGGGAATAGTCAGACTGCAGACATGAGCCACTATTTATCTATGCTGTGCTGACTAATGGGAATAGTCAGACTGCAGACATGAGCCACTATTTATCTATGCTGTGCTGACTAATGGGAATAGTCAGACTGCAGACATGAGCCACTATTTATCTATGCTGTGCTGACTAATGGGAATAGTCAGACTGCAGACATGAGCCACTATTTATCTATGCTGTGCTGACTAATGGGAATAGTCAGACTGCAGACATGAGCCACTATTTATCTATGCTGTGCTGACTAATGGGAATAGTCAGACTGCAGACATGAGCCACTATTTATCTATGCTGTGCTGACTAATGGGAATAGTCAGACTGCAGACATGAGCCACTATTTATCTATGCTGTGCTGACTAATGGGAATAGTCAGACTGCAGACATGAGCCACTATTTATCTATGCTGTGCTGACTAATGGGAATAGTCAGACTGCAGACATGAGCCACTATTTATCTATGCTGTGCTGACTAATGGGAATAGTCAGACTGCAGACATGAGCCACTATTTATCTATGCTGTGCTGACTAATGGGAATAGTCAGACTGCAGACATGAGCCACTATTTATCTATGCTGTGCTGACTAATGGGAATAGTCAGACTGCAGACATGAGCCACTATTTATCTATGCTGTGCTGACTAATGGGAATAGTCAGACTGCAGACATGAGCCACTATTTATCTATGCTGTGCTGACTAATGGGAATAGTCAGACTGCAGACATGAGCCACTATTTATCTATGCTGTGCTGACTAATGGGAATAGTCAGACTGCAGACATGAGCCACTATTTATCTATGCTGTGCTGACTAATGGGAATAGTCAGACTGCAGACATGAGCCACTATTTATCTATGCTGTGCTGACTAATGGGAATAGTCAGACTGCAGACATGAGCCACTATTTATCTATGCTGTGCTGACTAATGGGAATAGTCAGACTGCAGACATGAGCCACTATTTATCTATGCTGTGCTGACTAATGGGAATAGTCAGACTGCAGACATGAGCCACTATTTATCTATGCTGTGCTGACTAATGGGAATAGTCAGACTGCAGACATGAGCCACTATTTATCTATGCTGTGCTGACTAATGGGAATAGTCAGACTGCAGACATGAGCCACTATTTATCTATGCTGTGCTGACTAATGGGAATAGTCAGACTGCAGACATGAGCCACTATTTATCTATGCTGTGCTGACTAATGGGAATAGTCAGACTGCAGACATGAGCCACTATTTATCTATGCTGTGCTGACTAATGGGAATAGTCAGACTGCAGACATGAGCCACTATTTATCTATGCTGTGCTGACTAATGGGAATAGTCAGACTGCAGACATGAGCCACTATTTATCTATGCTGTGCTGACTAATGGGAATAGTCAGACTGCAGACATGAGCCACTATTTATCTATGCTGTGCTGACTAATGGGAATAGTCAGACTGCAGACATGAGCCACTATTTATCTATGCTGTGCTGACTAATGGGAATAGTCAGACTGCAGACATGAGCCACTATTTATCTATGCTGTGCTGACTAATGGGAATAGTCAGACTGCAGACATGAGCCACTATTTATCTATGCTGTGCTGACTAATGGGAATAGTCAGACTGCAGACATGAGCCACTATTTATCTATGCTGTGCTGACTAATGGGAATAGTCAGACTGCAGACATGAGCCACTATTTATCTATGCTGTGCTGACTAATGGGAATAGTCAGACTGCAGACATGAGCCACTATTTATCTATGCTGTGCTGACTAATGGGAATAGTCAGACTGCAGACATGAGCCACTATTTATCTATGCTGTGCTGACTAATGGGAATAGTCAGACTGCAGACATGAGCCACTATTTATCTATGCTGTGCTGACTAATGGGAATAGTCAGACTGCAGACATGAGCCACTATTTATCTATGCTGTGCTGACTAATGGGAATAGTCAGACTGCAGACATGAGCCACTATTTATCTATGCTGTGCTGACTAATGGGAATAGTCAGACTGCAGACATGAGCCACTATTTATCTATGCTGTGCTGACTAATGGGAATAGTCAGACTGCAGACATGAGCCACTATTTATCTATGCTGTGCTGACTAATGGGAATAGTCAGACTGCAGACATGAGCCACTATTTATCTATGCTGTGCTGACTAATGGGAATAGTCAGACTGCAGACATGAGCCACTATTTATCTATGCTGTGCTGACTAATGGGAATAGTCAGACTGCAGACATGAGCCACTATTTATCTATGCTGTGCTGACTAATGGGAATAGTCAGACTGCAGACATGAGCCACTATTTATCTATGCTGTGCTGACTAATGGGAATAGTCAGACTGCAGACATGAGCCACTATTTATCTATGCTGTGCTGACTAATGGGAATAGTCAGACTGCAGACATGAGCCACTATTTATCTATGCTGTGCTGACTAATGGGAATAGTCAGACTGCAGACATGAGCCACTATTTATCTATGCTGTGCTGACTAATGGGAATAGTCAGACTGCAGACATGAGCCACTATTTATCTATGCTGTGCTGACTAATGGGAATAGTCAGACTGCAGACATGAGCCACTATTTATCTATGCTGTGCTGACTAATGGGAATAGTCAGACTGCAGACATGAGCCACTATTTATCTATGCTGTGCTGACTAATGGGAATAGTCAGACTGCAGACATGAGCCACTATTTATCTATGCTGTGCTGACTAATGGGAATAGTCAGACTGCAGACATGAGCCACTATTTATCTATGCTGTGCTGACTAATGGGAATAGTCAGACCGCAGACATGAGCCACTATTTATCTATGCTGTGTTGACTAATGGGAATAGTCAGACTGCAGACATGAGCCACTATTTATCTATGCTGTGCTGACTAATGGGAATAGTCAGACTGCAGACATGAGCCACTATTTATCTATACTGTGCTGACTAATGGGAATAGTCAGACTGCAGACCTGAACCACTATTTATCTATGCTGTGCTAACTAATGGGAATAGTCAGACTGCAGACATGAGCCACTATTTATCTATGCTGTATTGACTAATGGGAATAGTCAGACTGCAGACATGAGCCACTATTTATCTATGTTGTGCTGACTAATGGGAATAGTCAGACTGCAGACTTGAACCACTATTTATCTATGCTGTGCTAACTAATGGGAATAGTCAGACTGCAGACATGAGCCACTATTTATCTATGCTGTGCTAACTAATGGGAATAGTCAGACTGCAGACATGAGCCACTATTTATCTATGCCATGCAGACTAATGGGAATAGTCCGACTGCAGACATGAGCCACTATTTATCTATGCTGTGCTGACTAATGGGAATAGTCAGACTGCAGACATGAGCCACTATTTATCTATGCCGTGCAGACTAATGGGAATAGTCCGACTTTAGACATGAGCCACTTTTTATCTATGCTGTGCTGACTAATGGGAATAGTCGGACTGCAGACATGAGCCACATATTATCTCTGCTGTGCTGACTAATGGGAATAGTCGGACTGCAGACATGAGCCACATATTATCTATGCTTTGCTGACTAATGGGAGTAGTCCGACTGCAGACATGAGCCACTATTTATCTAACATGACACACTGTAAATGGCAAGCAACCAGGAAATCAAAGATGACCAATGAGAAATAGCAGCCTCGTTTGTGATGTCACAAAGTTAGGTGCACCAGCAGAGAAAGGGGAAAGAATCTCAGAAAAAATAGAAAGGATATCAAAATCAGCAGAAATGTGGCAGGTGAGGTTCAGTGCAGATGAGCACAAAGTAACGTACCTCGGTTCCAACATCACTGGTTAATATACTGAAGAAATGGAAACTTCTAGGAAACTTATGTGGTGGTACTGACTTCACCTGGAATGGACTACTAGGAACATAATGAGACGGTAGTAGCAGCATCACAAAAATGTCAGGAAATATCATCACTGACCTAGACTCCAGAAGCTAAAAGCTAATGTTCCAAAATGAGCAGACTCTGTAAAGGCAACATTGCTTGTACCATGTGCCGTGCTGGAAGCAATACAAGGAGAGAGACACCAGGCTACCTGAAAGAGTTTCTAAGAAAACCACCATATCATAGCTGGGATGGATAGGATTAAGCTAAGCAAACAAAAAACTAAAAAATTAATTTACAACTTACATAAACAGTTCCAGCTCCAATATTTCAAACTCCTCCAATCACTGTTGGATGTGGATATTCACCCTAACCCTGGCCCACATTGCACAAATACCAATAGCTACAAAAAACATGACAAAGCTTCTTCTATATCATCTATCACTTCTACCAATTCTCTCAGAATGGCTCATCTTAATGTACGAAGCATTTGTAACAAAATTTCTCAACTCCATGCCCTTTTAGATGTTCACCAATTTGATATCCTATGTTTATTAGAAACATGGCTAAAACCTACCATTAAGGATAATGAAATTACCCCTCCCGGGTATAATATCTTTAGACTGGACCACAAAACCAAAAAGGGAGGAGGCGTAGCAATTCTCTACAAAGCACAACTTCAAATTACTATAATAAATCTGAATCTTCCTCTAGACAATAATGCAGAAGTAATCAGCTCCAAATTTCAAATCAACCCTAGTAAAGCTATTAATATCATTTGTATATATCTCCCCGCAGGAATTAACACTAACACTCTAGAATGTATCCTTAGCTTGCTGTCGAACAATCTCCCCCAAGAAACACTAGTCCTAGGTGACTTTAATATTGATTGGAATTCCTGCAATAGTATAAACCCCATCTCCCACATAAACCTATATGGCTTCACACAACTCATTAATTGTCCTACCAGAAGTAATAAATCCAACAACCATGAATCCATCTTAGATTGGATTCTGATTAATACCCCCCAACAAACCTACCAGTCTGGTACCCTTCCAGATGATCTAAGTGACCATTCATTAACTTATGTCATTAGACACAAAACCAACCTAACTTTATCTGCCACTTATAGAACACTACGAACAAAAAAGCATTTTAACTCTGAACATTATCAAGCTGAACTAAAACAATGTAATTGGTCCCCACTAAAATATTTCCCCCTTAATGAAGCAGTAGATTACTTCAACTCCACATTCTTATCTATTCTGGACCAACATGCCCCAAGTCGTACCATCAGAACCAAAACAAAAGTAGCACCCTGGCTAACTAATAATACTAGGCATAGAATCATTCTTAGGCACAAATCTTTGGCAAAATGGCGTACCACTAAAAATCTAACCGATTGCCAAAACTTTAGAGAGCTTAGAAACAGCACAAAAAGAGCCATCCTGACAGACAAAAAGAACTATTACCTTCAGTTGCAACAAACCACCAATAAGGAACCTAAAAAATTCTGGGCCAGTATTAATAATCTTCTATCTCCTGGTCATTCTATTACACCTAACCCCCAGGACTCTAACCCAGAGAACCCTACACAAATAGCGAATGACTTCAACTCGTTCTTCACGTATACTATCCAAACTCTTGCTAGTCATCTATCTCCTGATACCTCTAACCTACTTCCACCTACATCAAATCCACCTCCCACCCTCCACTTACAACCTGTTTCTACTTCCTTTATTTCATCACTGCTCCAAAAGTTAAAACCTACCACTCCCTCTGCAGATAAACTGCCTGCAGAATTCCTGCAGATAGGAGCCAAAGTCTTAGCCTACCCTATTTCCATCCTGATTAATAGATCTATAAAGGAAGGAATTTTCCCCTCTATCTGGAAGATATCTCATATCATCCCACTACATAAAGGGGGAAAGTCCAATGATTTTTCTAACTTTCGACCAATAGCACTCCTCTCACCAACTCCTAGTAGCCACATGTAAATCTCAGAACAAAGCAGGTGACTCCCTTTTCTCAAATGCTGTGGGTACACACTGGAACAAGCTCACTAGTGAACTTACTACCTTGACCTCAACACCCCTTTTCAAGAAACATTTAAAGACCCACCTCAAATCACACTGGCTCTGCCCTTGCTCTTCTCCTGACTGACTCTTGTTTGCTACTTCCACATCTTTTTACCTCTTTAATAAATTACCTCTATCTGCACTGTACACACCCATCATCTGGACAAGTATTATTTCTCCTTCTCTCACACTGCCTTGTCTCCAGCTAGCTTATATCACTGCTCCCATCACTAAAATTCTTCCCCTTGACTCTCTTCAGCTTGTGACTTCCTCTTTCTTGTGATTTTACCTCCTATTACCGCTACTTACTTTGCTTATGTTTTACCTCCTATCACCTCTACTTACTTTGCACTACCTAATGCCTTGCACAGGTAGTTTTTTTAGTTTTTTTTCTTCATGATAGGTCAAGTCCAAGTCCAGATGCTAAAAAAAAAAAAAAAAAAAAAAAAAAAAAAAATTTCAATTCTGTATTTAAATACTGCTGTTGTTGCTGTGTATTTTTGTTTCACTAATTGCTTTTCTGTTGTTTTGTATGCTAATTAGTTGCTAACTCCTGCTTAGTAGTTTAGTTATCCTCTTGTATATATTTTTTTCTTAGTGTGTTACCGTAGACTGTTACAGTGGAGCTTTTCTCCTCGGGCCTCTACTGAAAATGGACATGTATCCAGTTAGACTAGCCCGGTCAACAAATGTAAAATAAATAAATAAATAAATAAATAAACAAATAAATAATAAAATCATGGAAAAATGTATTCACAAACAAATACTTAATCACCTTCTCAACAACAACCTACTTTCTAACTGTCAGCATGGTTTCAGACCTTCACACAGTACCACTACTGCTTTACTCTCCTTTACTAACTCCATCAACACTAACCGTAACAACTATCTATCATCCTCAGTCTTCATCGACCTATCCAAAGCTTTTGATATGGTGAATCATAAACTTCTACTACACATACTAAAATCTCTTGCTCTTGACCATCTTGCCTTATCTTGGTTTGCATCTTACCTAGAAAATCGTCAGCAGGCAGTACTCTGGAAAAATTCACTTTCAAATCTTCTACCTATCTCTTTAGGTGTACCTCAAGGCTCTATCCTAGGCCCTCTTCTATTTTCAATCTTTATTAACGACCTACAGTCTGCTATCCCATATACGACCTGCATACAATACGCAGACGACTCTACTATAATCTGTACTGCTACCTCTCAAACAGAACTCCAGTCTCTTTCTCAAAAAGCTTTTAATGCTGTAGAACATTGGTTCTCTCACCGCTGTCTACTCCTTAACCCCAAGAAAACCAAACTGTTACTTTTTTCACCTACTCGTAAATCTACTCCATCATATTTCACTCTCACCTCCTCTGACGGTACTCTCATTTCTCCTGACTTGACCACAAAACTATTAGGAATAACAATTGATAACCTCAACTTTGACTCTCACATCAACAACACAATAAAATTAGTTAATAAAAAAATAGGATCCCTTTACAGAATCAAACCTTTCCAGGTCCACCATAGCTAGATCTCACCTAATCTCTACTCTTCTCTATGCTTCCCCCATTTACACTAATCTTTCCAAAAACAACATTAAAAAACTAGCAACATCCTATTATAATATTGCTCGATTCACAGTAGGATCTCCTTTTCAAACTCATCACTGCTTGAACTTAAAAGAACTAAGCTGGATTGAACTTCCTAACCAACTTGTACTTCGACAGCTCTTAATAGCTTATAAGATTCTATACCATCCAGCCAATACACCAATACTTTCTAGCCTTATTTCACCATACAATAACCTGAAACAACTACGTTCTTGAAATAAACTTCAGATTAATATTTCCAAACCCAACAATTATGCAGGCGACTGTCTATTCTCCAACTCTGTTGGAAAAATATGGAATAAACTACCCTCTGATATCACATCTTTGACCTCTTTCCTACTTTTTAAAAGACAACTGAAAATTTATCTCAATAAACATCGGCTTTGCTCCTGCACTAATCCAGACTAACCTCATTTTTTCCTTCACCCTTTCCCTTGTTAACTTTCACTGCACAAAAAAAAAAAAACCTTGTAAATATATGTTGTCATATGACTATAGTAAAAAAAAAAAAAAAACTTATGTTCAATTTATATTATCTGTTTAACTTGTTATAACTACTTATGTTTCTAATGTAACCTTTTAATGCCTTTTTAAGATGATACTTGTTACAACTAGTGGAGCTTTTCTCCCCGGGCCTCTACTGAAAATGGACATATATCCAGCTAGACTAGCCCGGTCAACAAATGTAAAATAAAAATAAAATATGACCATGGATTAAAGGCCACATTGCTTTCACCACATGCAGTGCTGGAAGCAATACAAGGAGAGGGACGACAAGCTACCTTAAGGAGTTTGTAGGAAAACCACCATATCGGAGCTGGGATGGAATGGACAGGATGTGACCATGTATTAAAGGAACTAAGTCTTTTTTTCACCAATGATCAGAAGTTACAGAGGTGACTTAATAGTGATAAATAAAATCATTGCAATGTGAAAAGTCATGCTGAACAGGAAGGATGGATGGGGGAAGAAGATCACAGACAATAAATTTTAAGGAACAATATAGCTCGGTTTTGGGCTCATGAAAGAAACTGACAGAATGGATGGTGGAGAGTGAATCCATGGACACTTTCAAATGAGCTAGTATTGCTGAAAGAAGTTTGTTATGGAAGACATGCTGAATTACGAATTCACTTTTAAGGTCACACTACACAGGTTATTGCCTTTCTACCATCATGCTAAGGCATGGCAATGTAACATAATACAAGGCAATGAATTCCTGTAACATGCTTGAAATACAAGTAAAGGCAGGTCTAAATAGAAAAGAAACTGACAGACTTAATATTTACAACTATGTATTTTCTTACAAAACGAATATGCTGATTCACCATTGCTGACAACATTCCATGAAGATAAAACACGCATCTTAGTATGCTTGTGGAGGATATGGTAGTATTAGTGCTAGTGAGGAGACTTGTGGCAATGGTTGTGGAAGGTGTGGTAGTATTAGTGCTAGTGAGGAGACTTGTGGCAATGGTTGTGGAAGGTGTGGTAGTATTAGTGCTGGGAAGGAGACTTGCGGCAATGGTTGTGGAAGGTATGATAGTATTAGTGCTAGTGAGGAGACTTGTGGCAATGGTTGTGGAAGATGTGGTAGTATTAGTGCTAGTGAGGAGACTTGTGGCAATGGTTGTGGAAGGTGTGGTAGTATTAGTTCTGGGAAGGAGACTTGCGGCAATGGTTGTGGAAGGTATGGTAGTATTAGTGCTAGTGAGGAGACTTGTGGCAATGGTTGTTCATAGGTTCATAGGTTGATACTAGGCTATTGGCCCTAGGGCCTATACAAGCCTAGCCATAAAAATTCCATGGCTATTTCTTCCCACAGTATTTACTTCCCTGTACTCCTGTCTAGCATTGACATGATCCCTGGGGTGAATTTCCTATCTCCCATCCAATCGTCAAGGTTCCTTTTGAAGAGGGCCAAAGAAGCGCTGTGTACATGTACGGGCAGTCTGTTCCAGAGTCTGGGGAGTCTCTGGGTCAGGAACCTATCCCTCCAGCATGTTTTGTTCATTGTGATGACAAGCTTTAGATCCCTGGAGCGTGTGTCTTTGAGGGATTGGGATTTCTTTAAGTGTAGCATGTCCAACAGCTCTGGGTTTGACATGGCCTTGTATATTACGCAGGGATCGCCTCTGAGTAGATGATATGTGACAGAGTATAGGTGGAGTTTTTTAGACGGTCAGCGTAGGGCTTTAGGCCTGTGATTCTTTTACTGAGGTATTTCTTCTGCCTTTCCAGTTGTTGCAGATGTCTTGAGAGGTACATACTAAACGGTGCATTGTATTCTATAATGGTTCTAATGAAGGATGAGTACAGTGGGACAATGACCTCCTTTTTTCTGGATGAAATGCCCTTAGTGATGAGGTGTGGCACATAGAAGGATTTCCTGACTGTTGTGGTGATGTGGTTATCGAAGGTGAGAACACTGTCCACCTGTGTCCCTAAGTCTGTTATCACACTTTCGGTGTTTAGTGGACTGCCACCTATGTTGTAATTCATGTGTACATGTTTTTTCCCAAAGGGGATAACTATACATTTCTTGGCATTGAACTTGAGCACATGGCTCTGGCACCAATCATCTGTTTCTGTAAGGCCCTTTTGTAGAATATCCACATCATTTGGAGATTCAGTAATGGCTCCCAGTTTGCAGTCATCTGTGAACTTTGTTAGCCAGAGTCCCTTAGTGTTGGCCTGTACTTCAGAGAAGTAGTCCCAGGACTGAACCCTGAGGTACTCCACTTGTCACTTGTCTGGAGCTGGATTTGGAGTCTGCTACTTTTACAGTGTGGGTTCTGTCAGTAAGCCAGTTGGCATCCCATCGAGTGATGCAGGGATTAATGCCCGGCTTAGTAAGTTTATCTATGATTCTGGAGTGGGGGATGGTGTCGAAGGCCTTGGCGAGGTCCAGATAGTTTGTGTGGACCACCTTACCCTTGTCCTTGGCTCAGGAGACTGATTCAAAAAAGGCAATCAGGTTCAGGAGACAAGATCAGCCCTTCACGAACCCAAACTATGTGGGGTCCAGTGTTTGAAGGTTGCCAATGTCTTTGTTTATAAGTTCCATGATAATACGTTCCATGACCTTGTAGATCAGGCTCATCAGACTGATGGGGCAGTAGTTCCCGGGATCCAAGGCGGATCCTCCCTTGTGGAAGGTATGGTAGTATTAGTGCTGGTGAGTAGACTTGTGGCAATGGTTGTGGAAAGTATGGTAGTATTAGTGCTAGTGAGGAGACTTGTGGCAATGGTTGTGGAAGGTGTGGTAGTATTAGTGCTGGGAAGGAGACTTGCGGCAATGGTTGTGGAAGGTATGGTAGTATTAGTGCTAGTGAGGAGACTTGTGGCAATGGTTGTTCATAGGTTCATAGGTTGATACTAGGCTATTGGCCCTAGGGCCTATACAAGCCTAGCCATAAAAATTCCATGGCTATTTCTTCCCACAGTATTTACTTCCCTGTACTCCTGTCTAGCATTGACATGATCCCTGGGGTGAATTTCCTATCTCCCATCCAATCGTCAAGGTTCCTTTTGAAGAGGGCCAAAGAAGCGCTGTGTACATGTACGGGCAGTCTATTCCAGAGTCTGGGGAGTCTCTGGGTCAGGAACCTATCCCTCCAGCATGTTTTGTTCATTGTGATGACAAGCTTTAGATCCCTGGAGCGTGTGTCTTTGAGGGATTGGGATTTCTTTAAGTGTAGCATGTCCAACAGCTCTGGGTTTGACATGGCCTTGTATATTACGCAGGGATCGCCTCTGAGTAGACGATATGTGACAGAGTATAGGTGGAGTTTTTTAGACGGTCAGCATAGGGCTTTAGGCCTGTGATTCTTTTACTGAGGTATTTCTTCTGCCTTTCCAGTTGTTGCAGATGTCTTGAGAGGTACATACTAAACGGTGCATTGTATTCTATAATGGTTCTAATGAGGGATGAGTACAGTGGGACAATGACCTCCTTTTTTCTGGATGAAATGCCCTTAGTGATGAGGTGTGGCACATAGAAGGATTTCCTGACTGTTGTGGCGATGTGGTTATCGAAGGTGAGAACACTGTCCACCTGTGTCCCTAAGTCTGTTATCACACTTTCGGTGTTTAGTGTACTGCCACCTATGTGGTAATTCATGTGTACATGTTTTTTCCCAAAGGGGATAACTATACATTTCTTGGCATTGAACTTGAGCACATGGCTCTGGCACCAATCATCTGTTTCTGTAAGGCCCTTTTGTAGAATATCCACATCATTTGGAGATTCAGTAATGGCTCCCAGTTTGCAGTCATCTGTGAACTTTGTTAGCCAGAGTCCCTTAGTGTTGGCCTGTACTTCAGAGAAGTAGTCCCAGGACTGAAACCTGAGGTACTCCACTTGTCACTTGTCTGGAGCTGGATTTGGAGTCTGCTACTTTTACAGTGTGGGTTCTGTCAGTAAGCCAGTTGGCATCCCATCGAGTGATGCAGGGATTAATGCCCGGCTTAGTAAGTTTATCTATGATTCTGGAGTGGGGGATGGTGTCGAAGGTCTTGGCGAGGTCCAGATAGTTTGTGTGGACCACTTTACCCTTGTCCTTGGCTCAGGAGACTGATTCAAAAAAGGCAATCAGGTTCAGGAGACAAGATCAGCCCTTCACGAACCCAAACTATGTGGGGTCCAGTGTTTGAAGGTTGCCAATGTCTTTGTTTATAAGTTCCATGATAATACGTTCCATGACCTTGTAGATCAGGCTCATCAGACTGATGGGGCAGTAGTTCCCGGGATCCAAGGCGGATCCTCCCTTGTGGAAGGTATGGTAGTATTAGTGCTGGTGAGTAGACTTGTGGCAATGGTTGTGGAAGGTATGGTAGTATTAGTGCTAGTGAGGAGACTTGTGGCAATGGTTGTGGAGGGTATGGTAGAATTAGTGCTTGTGAGGGGACTTGTGGCAATGGTTGTGAAAGGTGTGGTAGTAGTAGTGCTAGTGAGGAGACTTGTGGCAATGGTTGCGGAAGGTATGGTAATATTAGTGCTGGTGAGGAGACTTGTGGCAATTGTTGTGGAGCGTATGGTAGAATTAGTGCTAGTGAGGGGACTTGTGGCAATGCTTATGGAAGGTATGGTAGTAGTGCTGGTGAGGAGACTTGTGGCAATGGTTGTAGAAAGTATGGTAGTATTAGTGCTAGTGAGGAGACTTGTGGCAATGGTTGTGGAGGGTATGGTAGTATTAGTGCTAGTGATGAGACTTGTGGCAATGCTTATAGAAGGTATGGTAGTATTAGTGCTAGTGAGGAGATGTGTGGCAATGCTTATGGAAGGTATAGTAGTATTAGTGCTAGTGAGGAGACTTGTGGCAATGCTTATGGAAGGTATGGTAGTATTAGCGCTAGTGAAGAGACATGCCAATGGTTGTTGGGGTTATGGTTGTAATAGTGCTAGTGAGGAGACTTGTGGCAATGGTTGTGGAAGGTATGGTAGTAATAGTGCTAGTGAGAAGACTTGTGGCAATGGTTGTGGAAGGTATGGTAGTATTAGTGCTAGTGAGGAGACTTGTGACAATGGTTGTGGAAGGTATGGTAGTATTAGTGCTAGTGAGAAGACTTCTGGCAATGCTTATGGATGGTATGGTGGTATTAGTGCTAGTGAGGAGACTTTTGGTAATTATTGTGGAAGGTATGATAGTATCAGTGCACCAGAGGACTTGTGTGGCAATGATTGTGCTAGTGAGTGTTAGTGCTCCAATCCTCAACTTTCTGACAGATGGCCTACAAGAACCACTCACAATGCATCATGTAGAACACAGTGGTCCCAGAAAGTTGCATACTAAGTCCACTTCTCTTCATAATACTGACCCATGACTGCTTTGCAAAATATCAGCAAAATCACAACATCAAGTTTGCCAACAATACCACCATGATTGACCTCATCAGAAATGACAACAAGAGGGCATACAGAGAGGAAGTGAACCAACTAACCAGATGGTGTACTTACAACAACTTAGTATTAAATGTTGACAAAAGAAAATAAATCATTGTTCACTTCAGGAAGAGGCAAGGGTCCCACGTACCCACCACCATCAATGGTATGGCAGGAAAAAGGGAAAACAGCACCAAATTCCTAGGGCTGCACATATCAGATGACCTAAGCTGGGGAACAAACACTTCCAGCCTTGTAAAGAGAGCCCAACAATGTCTCCACTTCCTCTGTAGACTACGGAAAGCAAACCTCCCCTCCCATATCCTCATGACCTTCTACAGAGCCATGATTGAAAGCATACTAACTAATGACATCACAGTCTGGTATGGAAACTGCTCATACACAGATCACAAGGCATTAGAGAAGGTTGTAAAGCATGCCCGGAAAAATCACAGGATCAAACCCCTAGTCCACCAACAGCCTACTAAGTGATGGTATAAAAAGTTTTATACTCCCTGCAATCACAGGCAATAATGACTCCTGTACAGAGAAGTGCAGAAATGCCCTGTTTAATTATCTTAGCAACTGTATAGACTTGGCTGTAGCTGTCTGGATTAAAACTAGGCCCTCCCGAAAAAACAAGCCACCTTGGTGGGCATCTAACATAATTAGATTGTATAACAAAAGGAAGAAACTGATGTTTAAGAACAAGAGGCAAATGCCTTTGCAAAAGAGGAATTCCCTTTACAGACTGATCAAACAAATCAGAAATATTGTAAAGTCTTCTAAAGGTAATTATGAAGTGAAAATAGCATCCCTAGCCAAGGAAAATCATAAGGCATTCTTTAACTACATCCAAAATCTAAAAGGCAGTGCTATCTGCCAAATTGGTAGTAGTTGGTACCACTCACACTATAACAGAGGACATTTCCAAACTGCTAGCTGACAGATTTGGTGCAAACTTCACCCCCCCATCCCCACCAGTCATACCACAAACCATACTTGACACCAGTTCTCTGCCTAGTATCTCTGGAGTTCAAGTCATATCTGCGGTCGCCAAGGTCAAAAAAGCGGCCTCAATTTTACTAGATAACATCACAGATTAAAAAAGGACCTAGCTGACCCTGATAGATATTATATAAAAATAAAGTTGTCTTCCCTCATAATGACAGTATGATATTGTTAGAAACAGTATGTACTACAAAGCCTGCAAAGTATGCAGAAAGAAACACGTTGCAAACAAGTGTGACCAGCCTAGGAAAATATGTTCACATGACAGCAAAGATATGCTGTAGGCTTAGAAACTATTGGTAATAGATCTCTGTGATAATAGAGGTTTGCTGAAATAGCAGGAGAAGATAGATACATGCAAACACTCAATTGTCAGAACTTATCTAACAAAGAAATGGTTAACAGTGCAAAAAAAAGAAATGGCTGTCATGTCACAAGACATCATCCTGGTCTTCTCAGAGACTGATAAGGAAATAGAAAACTGGTGAGGCCCACAACATTCTCAACCTGTATGGTCCACAGTAAAGCCACAGATATGTTAAGACTGTTTCCGGAGGTTTTATCAGCCATTCTCTTTAACCATAGCCTGAGAACTGGCTTTTTACCAGCAGAATAGAAAACAGCAACAGTAGGTCCCCCTGCATAAAGTGGGGGCCCTCAACCAACCCTAGGAACTATAGACCAATAAGTCTAACCACCCTCATCTGTAAGGCCATGAAAAGGATCATCATGGACCTTAGCAACAAGGACATAAGCAACTTTCAAACTCTAGACCCAACCTAGTTTGGCTTTCTTAAGGGTATATTATCCTTATTGAACCTGGTAGACTTCTTTGAGAAAGTCACCAAAGCCCTGGATAAAGGTAAGACAGTGCATACTGCCTATCTGGACCTAACCAAGGCCTATGACACAATCCCCCACTCAGGTATCATTGAAAAACTCTCCCAGCTAGCTGTTAAACCTTACATCACTAGAAGGGTAGCTAATTGGCTCACCAACAGAACACATGCTGTAAAAACTGGTGACTCCACCTCTACCAGTAGACCCATCACCAGTGGCATGCTGCAAGGATCTGTACTGGGCCCTTTACTATTTCAAATCTATTTATTGGAAGTCTAGCCTAAAAACAATGGCCTTTGCCTTACTAAGTTCACTGATGATTGTAAATTAGGTGCAATCATTGAGTTCCCCAGCAATGTTAACATATTACAGGAGGGGCATATTACAGGAGGGGCTAATGCAAACAAATAACTGGTGCCAAAGTCACGGTTTAAAACTAAATGCAAAAAAGTGCACTATTATCCCATTTGGCAAAGTGGAATTCCCCACTAACTACAATACTGACAGCACCTCTGTAATTTCAAACCCAGTGGTGCGAGATCTGAGAACATAAGTCGACAGCAATCTGAACTTTGACCACCAGGTTTCCACGATGGTAAGGAAAGCCTTCTACATTGCGCATCTCATAAGTAAATGCATCGCATCCAAGTCTAAGGTTGTTATAATCCCAATTTACTCGACACTAATCCGATCATTAATATTTTACAATGCTTCCTTCTGCATGTATCTCACCAGACACCTGCAGCAACTGGAGAGACCCCAGAGGTTTCTTACTAAGAACATACAGGACCTCCAAACAATGACCTATGTGGACAGACTGAAAGCCATGTCACTGTACTCTGTATCATATAGGCTACTGATAGTCGACTTCTTCCTGGCCTGCAGGGCAGTCTCTGACCCCAACCTGATGGAAATGCTGCACATCAGCAAATCAAATGGCACTAGAGTCACTCGCTCTAGGGATCTCAACCTTGCCAATGACATTAACAGAACATGATGGATAGACAGGTATGTCTCCCAGAGATTGCCACTGCTCTGGAATAAACTTCCAATTCATATGAATCAGAGCACCTCAATGACCCTATTCAAGTACAACTTGGGCAAATGGATGGGAGACTGCAAATTCACCTGGGGGTGGCTCCCTCAGGGACAGGGGTAGTCAGAGCTTGTCTGTAAAGTGCATCTATCTAACCAAAGGCAATTGGAGCAACCCTGATTAACATGGGTAGGCTTATAAAGATGCTAGGGCCACTAGCCTAATAAGCTCCTATGAACCTTACAGTCTGAAACTTGAAACCTACCCCTACTTATTATAACAAATTAAAATAATCACTTTTATGAATCACTATTATGGAACGCTTATAGCTTTGCCTGCATACCTGAAACTACACCTCCACACAAAACAAATAACAAAAAAGGAGAGGCAGAAGGTAAACTCTCAAATCTTTATTCCAACTTCAGTCAGTAGTTAAGTGCTTTTATCCATTTGGAGTTTATCAAAACTACTGTTACACACATCAGACAGTTTAAATAGACCATTAAAATGACATGATCATTCAAGCCAGGCTATTAAATGTAAAGATACTAATGCATTGTTTAAACGTGTTGAGAAGTCACCTGTGCATACCTTCAAGTATTTCATTATTGAACAATTGAAGAGGAATGCCAGGGGAAGAATTATTGAAGATCATTCATTAGTTAACTTAGGCTGAATTCCCTGTGGGAGCCTGGCTTGAATGATACTTGCTCCCCTGGCTTGAATGATACTTGCTCCCCTGGCTTGAATGATACTTGCTCCTCTGGCTTGAATGATACTTGCTCCCTTTCCCCTCTTTTGAATCTTAAACGTTTTTAGAATGTTAATTTTATACTATTTTTATTCATATTTTTTAGCTGTTAGCAAGTATGTTTTTGTGAAATGTCATTTTTTAATATATTAATGTTTTATATAGGATAGTATAAAGCTTTTGGATCTTTTTATCTTTAGAGTCATTATGCTTGAAGTCATACTGCCTGATGTGTATTAACAGTAGTTTTGATGAATTCCAAATGAATGGAAGCGCTTACCTACTGACTTGAAGTTGGAATAAAGATTTGTGAGTTTGCTTTCTGCCTCTCCTTTTTGGTTATTTGCCTGATACCTCTCACCCTCTAAGGGCACGAAATCTGGACAAAACTAAAAATAATGGCAAGAACCCAAAATCGATGACAGATTTAAGTCTCTCTTTCTCATAAACTTAGTTGCTAAGATAACAGAGTTTGCATTGGCATGTATTTTCTGAAGGGCACGATCATAGCTCTCAACCTTCCATCTCTGAAACGAGGAACACTAACCCTCATAATGTGGAGCAAATGGTCAAAATGTGGAACATATACTAACAGCTTCAGCTAGGAAGATCATAGAATGATTAAAATATGCTGGTTTTACTCATAGAAATGATATTTAAATGAATTAATATGATTCTTTTTTATTTACCGTGGATATCGATTAAAATATTCCTAACAATGAACGTGTGACAGAGCCTTTCAATGTGGAACTTTGAGGAACGTGAACTTTTTAAGACCACAAATGAGGTACATTCCTCGTAATGAGGTACACCTGAGAGGTATGGGCATGATGTCTAAAACAAAAATGTTTGTCCTCTTTTATTGACTTCAGTCTTCAATGATTTGCCAGAGAAGACCTAAAAAATGAGTAGAAAATCTTGACATTCTGTGAAAATCCAGACAGTTGAGAATATATTAACAAACAAAAACTACTTTACTGATTAAATAAATGTTATTACTACAAGAAGACAAGTAACATTTATGCATTATACTCTGTTTTTTACAATGTGTAACTTTAAAGCCACCTCGAGTTACCATATCAAATGAAATAGTAGGATAATAGGAGGTTACTAGGCTAATGGCCCTAGGGACCTTACAAGCCTTGCCAAGTGCAACCCCTGTTCCCAAGAAGATCAAGGTATTAAGCTGACCAAAGTCAAAAACTACTGCCCCTATCCAAGAGGGACACAGGTGAAATTCCTGGGGTGAGTTTGTGGTTTTCCATCCAGTCATCCAAATTACACTTAAATAGGATCAGAGAGGGGCTCTGCTTCACTTGAATTGAAGTTTGTTCCAGGGGAGAGGCAACCTCTATGATACTTATCTTTCTTTCCACCAAGTCCTATTGATGTCACATATTAGGCTGAGTTCCCTAGAGCACATACATCTTATGCTATTTAATTTATGAATGTGTAGCATTTCTATTAGAGCAGGATCTCAGAGCTCACCTCTGAGTAGTTTGTAAGACACAGAGTACATTAACAGTAATTTCTGTCTATCAATGTATGACATATGCTGAAGACCCTGAATTTTCTTTGTAAGAAAGCTTTGAGTCTTCCCAATTGCTGCAGGTGCTTGGTAAGATACATACCAAAAGTAGCACTGTACTCTATTACTGGCCTCATGAATGAGGGGTACAGGGGATTATAACCTCTTTTGTTCTGGATGCAATGGCCTTACTTATAAGATGGGTGATGTAGAAAGCCTTTCTTACCACTGTGTAGGCATGGTGGTCCAAGAAAAGGTTGCTGTCACCCCGTTTTCCCAAGTATCTCACCACTGATTGTGTGGGGTGTTGTTATTAATGTGGTAATCTGTAGGGATGTCACCCTTGCCGAAGGGATGATAATGCATTTTTTTGCACTGAGTTTTAGCCTATGACTTTGGCACCAGTCGTTTGTGGTTTTCCTCCATAATGTTAAAAGGGCATTTTCGAATGTGCACATACGCGAACCATTTTCACAAATACTATCCCACTGACTTGTCTAAATGTCGAACAAAACAGCGAATGTTGAAATTTCCAACTGCTCTACACCTGAAATAAGTCAAAGGTCAAAAAGGGGGTGAGATTTTGTTATTTGGAATATCGGTGTTCGTGGTTTTGAGAAGTCGCAACTTGGAGTTTGCAGAAGCTGTTTCGGGGATTTGCTTGTTGAAATTATGAAGGTAAACCATTGTTTGTTTGTGTAAGTCTGTCTTGTAAGATGTTGACATCATTTCAGAACCTGACGAATGCACCCAGTTTGCAATCGTCAACAAACTTTGTCAACCATAGGCCTTTTGTTTTAGCCTGTACATCACAGAAGTAGATTTCAAACAATACGGGTCCCAGCACAGATCCCTGTGGAACACCACTAATTATGAGTCTCTGCTGGTGTAGGCAGAGTCACCTATTTTGACTGTGTGTGTTCTATCAGTGAGTCAGTTTGCAACCCACCTGACAATATACAGGTTGATCTGTAGCTCGGTGAGTTTGTCATTGATGGCTTAGTGGACAATAGTGTCAAAGGCCTTGGCCAGGTTCAAATTGGTCATATGCATGGATTTGCTTTCATCCAGGGCTTTGTTGACTCTCTCAAAGAAGTCGAGCAAGTTCAAGAGGTGGGATCTCCCTTTTACAAAGCCAAACTGGGTCATATCATGCATTTGGAGGTCTCCTATATCTTTGCTGATATGGTCCATGATTATTCTTTCCATGGCCTTGCAGATTAGGCTGGTCAGGCTTATGGGTCTATAGTTTCTAGGGTCTGTGGAGGTGCCTCCTTTATGTAACAGGATGACGGTTGCTGCTTTTCATTTATCAGGTACAAAACCACTGCTCAGACTGTGGTTAAAGAGAGTACCCAGTGGTGCAGCTAGTTCTATTTTAATCCATTTAGAAAGTAGCATGGGATATTATCAGGTCCCACAGAGGGTGTGTTTTTGGCTTTGGAGAAAGCGTTTATGACCTGCTCCTTGGAGATACTAGGTGGAGGGCAGGTGGTAGGTGATATTTGGCAGGGACAGGGGGAGAAGTTTTCACTGAACCTGTCAGCTAGCAGGTTGGCTATTTCTGTGGGATCAGTATATGTGGTGCCATTAAAAACCAGTTCTGTGTATATCTGGGTTTTTCCTTTAAAGTTTCTGATGTATCTAAAGAAGACCTTATTGTTATCCTTAGCGAAGGAAGCTAATTTGGATTCACAGTTAGCTTTAGAATGTCATACAAGGCGTCTTATTTGCTTGTTTAAGCTGAAGAAGGAATGCCTCCAATTCAGACACCATTCCTGCCTGCTCTTGGAAAGCAATTTCTTTCTCTTATTGTATAACCTGTTAATAGTAGTTCACCTCACAGGCTTGTTCTTTCTTGAGGATCTTGTTTTGATCCTATCAGTTATGGCTGAGTCAATACAGTTGTATAGATGCTTATACAAGACATTGCTGTAAATCCCAGTACAGGTGTCCATACCATCAGTGAGTGCCAGGGCTATGAAGCTATTAATGCCATCATGTATTAGGCTGTAATTGGCTTTAGAGAATTTTTTTATAGTTTAGTTGCTGCCAATGGGGGTAAGATGTTATTTTTACTTGTAATGAGACTGATTTATGATCAGACCTCACTAGGGAGGGCCACACAAATGGGATGGTGCAACAATCACTCATGTTACTGAGCACCAGATCCAGAATGATTGGGCCACTTGTGGGGGTGTCAACCAACTAGTCCATGGCAATGGAGCTGATAAGGTTTAAGAACCTTTGGACAAGTGTGCTAGTACATGTATAATTTACCCAATCTACGGATTGGTAGTTAAAGTCACCTAAAACCAGGGTGTTTGGTTGCATCTTGAGCAATTCAAGTAGATTCAAGTATGCAGCGCAGGGATCCTGGTTCATGGGGGGGTCGTATATCTGGCAATAACTTGGAGATGGGTCTTACCTGGTCAGGTCGACCTGGATTAGTTCAAGGGGGTCATTCTGTTCACCCACTCTAGCAGTGTATTTATCTAGCGGTGTATTTATCTAGCGGTGTATTTATCTAGCGGTGTATTTATCTAGCGGTGTATTTATCTAGCGGTGTATTTCTCTAGCGGTGTATTTATCTAGCGGTGTATTTCTCTAGCGGTGTATTTATCTAGCGGTGTATTTATCTAGCGGTGTATTTCTCTAGCGGTGTATTTCTCTAGCGGTGTATTTATCTAGCGGTGTATTTCTCTAGCGGTGTATTTATCTAGCGGTGTATTTCTCTAGCGGTGTATTTATCTAGCGGTGTATTTATCTAGCGGTGTATTTATCTTTGAGTGCTGATTCCCTCTTTTTGTTCTCACGCTTTCAGTTTGTGGTCTGAATGTGTGGAAGGCATTCTAACCCAGTACAGCCAGGGTACTTTCCATGGCCTTAAACCGGGTCTCTGTGACTGCACAGATGCCAGCATATTATAAAGATGGCTGCTTCCAGTGAGTGCAGTTTTAGGTTTTGACTCCTAGCATTTAGCAGCATGACCTTGATGTTGCTCTTTGAAGATATTTTTACATCAGGAATTTTGTTGTTGTGACACTGCCTAAAAAAGGCATTATGGGGGAGGCAAGAGCTTAACCAGTAACTGAAATCCCGGAGGTGACAAATGAAGACCATCTCTGGCAAAGCAGCGTGGTCCATCTACCATGTCATCCCAGACTGACAGGTACTAGATCCCCAAAGAATGACACCAGAAAGTAAGCCAATTGTTGAAGTCATTCATTTGTACGTCTCAAGTCATTCACACCAACATGAACTATGATGGAGTCATAACAGTACTTGTTGAGAGATGAGTGCATGTGTGACCTGGCAGATCCTGGCACCCAACAGACAGCTGACTATAACCTTCACCTTATCTAGCCTGGTGAGTAGGACATCTGTGTGTCTCACTACAGAGTCACCTATGACCAAAAATGTTGGTTTTGATGTGGTTTGCCTTAGGGGCTTGTTTGGTGAGACACTTGTGCTTGTGATTTTATGTGTATTGAGTGCTGTAGGTACTGTATTAAGTGTAGCATGTTTGTGTTTTGGAGGACTCTGGTGTTTAGGTAAATTTCTGTTGAGTACCTCCGCATATGATGGTTTATGTGTTGAAAGCATGGTTTGTGCAGGAGGTGAAGTATGTGGGCTGGCAACCTGTTCAATGTCGCTGTTCTGTGAATGAGAGAGCAAGGACTCCAAATTCTTAGAGTATATGCATCTCTTATAAATTGAGCATGAGTGCTTAGGAATAGTGGGTTGTCAATATACATGAGGCAATTGCTACACTGCATCAGGATACCCATGTCAATCAGGCTGGCAGGGAAAACACAGGGGAACTGGCCATCCATAATACTAGGTGCAAATTTCCTTACTTTAATGAGGAAGGATGTGGTTTAATTGGGAGCTTACTGCTGGATCTGTACTGTTGGGGCTCTCAAGGGGTAGGAGACTATTAGGGATTAGGAGATATCAGTTAAAGTGGCAAATGCTGTAGAAAGCCCAGCTGAGGTGCTCTCCGAGCAGCTAAGCACAATTTAAGGGACTCCCCAGTTGGTGCAGGGAAGCTTCTAATGGGAAATAAATCTACTTAAGTTTTTGCATCTGTAACCGCCAATGGTTACCTCCACTGCATGGTGCTGCACTATGTGCAAACAGATGCCTCGGATCGCTCAGATAAAGATAGTGGAGTAGTGGCTGTTCACCAAACTCTTTGGAGCTGTGTTAAAACAGGCACAAATACACACAAATGTAGGGCTTATATAGCAACTGTGAGAATCTTTTTTTAAAACAAGTTAAGCAATTTTCAAACAAGCTGACCAATGGAAATGCTCAATACTGAGCCGTATTCTAAAGCTGACCAATGGAAATGCTCAATACTGAGCCTTATTCCAACAATCTCCAACTCAGATGGGTCCTTTGCTATACTCTTCTGCCACAAGGGTGCAGTGGGCCCTCTTAATGTAAGATGGCTGGTTTTAGTGCTCAGATAATGCCAAACGGTCTTAGATTCAACAAATTTGAATCTAGCCTTATAAAACAATTAATCTACAGCCCTGTGTTATAAAACAATTAATCTACAGCCATGTGTTGTAAAACGATTAATCTACAACCCTGTGTTATAAAATGATTAATCTACAGCCCTGTGTTATAAAATTAATAATCTACAGACTTGTGTTATAAAACAATTGATCTACAGCCTTGTATTATAAAACTATTAATCTACACAAGACTTTAATTTTGCTTTTACTACTGCTAATGAAAAAATCATGAATACTGAAAAAATAACTAAATGTTCTATGTAACTGTTGTAGGGCATGTTTTCATTTTAAATGGTTGCTTTCACCACTTATTTGTAACAAAAGTCATAGCACATTTTCAATTTTCTCACGGTCATAAAGTTCCAGCATTGATCAAAACTGTTCTTCTCAGCTGACAGTCCATACAAAGACTGATGCTTGCTAGGATGCAAGCCATTAAATGAATTTCAGACATTAAAGAAGTAAATCATTGGTCAAATGACATAGACATACATAAACATCCCTTTGGAATTTTAAACAAGTCAGCCATTGTCATGCTGGATGTACCAGAGTATTCTCAACTGAGTCTGATTTTGTTTCTATCATTCAGCTTTAATTGTATTTATTTATTTATTTTACATTTGTTTACCGGGATAGTCCGACTGGATACCTGTCCATTTTCAGCAGAGGCCTGGGGAGAAAAGCTCCACAAAGACAAACTTAAATAGATTACACAGAAGTTAGCAAACAATTATAAAAACAAAGTGATTATATACAATGGGTTAGTAGTGTTTCATAGTAGAAGCTCCAGTAAACTGTCCTCTCCAACTGCTGTAGGGCATGCTTTCATTTTAAATGGTTGCTTTCACCACTAAAATGTAACTTTTTTTGTTACAGGTTCTGATGTAAGTACTAGGTTAGCTGTCCTTGCAAGCTGCTTTAAGTTACATTTTAGTGGTGAAAGCAACCATTTAAAATGAAAGCATGCCCTACAGCAGTTGGAGAGGACAGTTTACTGGAGCTTCTACTAGGAATTTTACCTGCTGTAACTTCAACCTGCGACTCAAGAGCGTCTTATATGAATGAAATGCCTTAATTTATGTAAGAACCTTGTCTGGGTCATCATATGTGATCGTTTCACTTTTCCAATACACTTTTGACAACTTGAAAGGACAGTTAGAACTTCAGTTTCTTTCTCCATACACTCCTGTATCACTTCCATGAATTGACTGCATTTTGTAAAATCGCGTACGGATAATAATATTCCATGTATGCTGGATGACCATCCATCATCAGGCACTATCCTGGTTACTCCACATTCTGCAACACTTGCTCTTGCTCATAATGTGTAATAAAATTACCTGAATCATCCCTGGTTTCCAATATCTGACCTTAAACTCCAACAATGTTAGTCTTTTAGCTGATTCAGTACCCAATGGATCTTTTTTTTTTTGACAAAGCCAGTCCCTTCTGCCACTTTGCATTTGAAGTAATCTAACAAATCCAGGTTTTCTACACCTTTCAAAAGTCCATTAATTTGAAAATGAGCCATTCTCACTGTATCTGCTCCACAGAGCTTGGCTGTTTTATTACTTCTACTTTCTTGTGAATTTCCTCGGAGTTCTGCTTAATGGGCTTCATGAGATCTCCCTGATTCCACAAATTGTCCAACAGTATGACAAATCCCCAAAACATATCAAACAAGCCCATCAAATCTGAAAGTTTAAATATTATTGCTTCAAGGTTAATTATTTATTTTCTACTCTTAACATTCATTTCGGCTTTCTTGTTAAAGATTGTGAAGCGTCATTGCACTTCCCCACTACTGCATGGGTACTATCTCCCTTTACTGTAGTTCTCTCACACATACCATATAGGGATACACACTCATGCACGTCTTTGGACCACAACCCATATCAAACAGAATTACTTTATCACCTTTTTTCACAGTTTTAGACACTCTATTTTACAGTTACTGAAAAAGGTAACCATCTACAACATCACCTATGCTCTACCAATGACCAAGACTGTTTAGTTATCTGGAGGAGTTCAAAGCTTTCCTATCTTTGCAGATTCTAAAAGTAACAGATATCTTATAGTAAAGCAAAGTGAAACTTTCTTCTATAAATTTATATCAAAACTATCGCAATCCCATCAAAAATGTTGAGAATACATCAGGTTAAATAATAATAATGTATGTATTTATGTGCTGTTTTATACTGTTTTAACTGCATTTTTCATTGCTAGATACTGTTTCATTACTCTGATTGCATGTTTACTGAATTACTTCACTGTAAACTGATTTTTCACACTGAGAGCTGTATTTTCTGTTTGTGAGTGCTCTAGCTGTGCTTTTCTGTGCATTTTTGATTTTTTGAGGTTTCTGTGTTCTAGCTTAGTCTGTTTGCAGTTAAAAGCATTCTCTATAGTCTGCTTGCTCCTTGATCCATTTAAAACTTTCATTTAGTGGCTACAGCTAGTAGCTGTAATAGTTTCCCACCCCCCATCCCTATTGTTGTGGTGTTCTTATGCTTGGTGGCTTTGCAGTTGCCCGACCATACTGTATATTTGATCTGTGACACTCCTCCCAGTCTAGTGTCATTAGTTCATTCAATCTAATAGAGAACATTTGTGAAGGCCTACCCACTCAGATTCTAAACCTTGAATTAACTTCTGATCCAGCTTTCTCCATTTCCACTTTACTGAAAAAAAAATTCTAAGCTGGTTTCCCCCCTTCCTGTAACAAGTGTAGTCCAGATACAGATTTGCTGTATCCAGGACTGTCTGTAAGCTCCTGAGCCCCCCCCCCCTCCGCTTAACTAGGGTTAAACTATTCCTGGCGTCATAAAGTCTGCTCTTCAAATTTTCCCTTGCAACTAGCCAGCTTTTTAGTTTCAGCACTCAGATCTGTTTCTTTGAGCTCAACACTTGTTCAGAACTCATTGTAAGCACTAAATAAGCTACAAATTACTACAGCACTCAACTTTCCTCACTTGTCTAGAAGAAAACAGTTTTTAGGATTTAATAAATAAGCACCTATCCAGACATGTCTAAAGGTCAGTTCCCTGTGTTTTTTCTTGTCTACCTGATGAATCTGGGCATCTTGGGGTAATGCAGCAATTGCCTCATGCACACAGACACCCTCTCCTCCTACCACCCAACAGTACAACCTGTGAGAGGTGCACATAAGTCACATAACCAAATTGGAATGCACATGGCCAAACTGGAAGCAAAGCTCTCTTCACTGAAGACTGGACTAAACAGTCAAGAGGCGAAGGTAAACACTTGCACCACACCACACTCATCACATAGTCCCTCAAAACTTACACCACCAAAACACACACATAGAAGCACAAAACACATGCCTACATTCAGGGAGGCTCTCAATAAAAATCTGCCCAAACAACCGAGACCTCCAAAGCAGAAATGCAAGCAACCTCCACCCCGCAATACAACCCAAATGACACATAGCCCACAAACTCAATGTGCCACTCAACTACAGCCCATAAGGTATAACATATCCACCACTCTAGTCATAGGTGACTCTATAGTGAGACACACTGATGTTCCACTCACCAGACTAAACACGGAGAACGTTACTGTCAGCTGCCTGTCGGGTGCCAGGATCTGCCATATAACGCACACACTCAGGTCACTCCACAAGTACAAATATGACTCTGTCATTGTCCATATTGGTGTGAATGACCTGAGACATACCTCCCTGGACTACATAAAAAGAGACATGGAGGAGCTCTCCGATCTTGTAGCCCAGGCAGGTATGATCCTAGTCCTGAATAGCATCCTGGCATCACCCAGAATGATACCACAGTACATGGACAAAATGACTGAATACAACAATTGGCTAAGTTTCTGGTGTCATTCTAAGGGAATCCAGTATCTGTCTGCCTGGGATGACATGATCGACAGCCCATGATGCTTTGCCAGAGATGGCTTGCACCTGTCGCCCTTGGGATTCTGGATACTGGCAAAGGATCCTGCCACCTCTATAGTGCCTTTTTTAGGCAAGGTTCAAATGACATATTCACCACCGTAACAGGTACAGGCAAGCAAAATCTGAGGGTAATGCTACTCAATGCTAGAAGTCTAAACGTCAAAATGCACTCATTCGAGGCACTCCTTAAAATGGAGAATATCAACATCTGTGCTGTGACAGCCTGGTTCAAAGCTCCAGAGAGCACCCCTGCATTACCAGGCTATAATTCACACCACACCTTTCAGCCACCTAACCCGGACCGAAACACTAAAGGCGGAGGCGTGTCCATATTCATTAAGGATATCCACACCTCCAAGCTAGTTGCTCAGCATAATGCATCCGAGATTATCCAAGTTTAACTAACTCTGGGCAAGACCACAATCGAGATTGTAGTTTGCTACAGACCCCCCCCCCCCCACCATGCCCTAGGATTCCCACTCCTCTTTTCTTGATACACTGGAAAACATTAGGGTACAACCCACATCCTAATAATGGGTGATTTCAACAACCCCACTATTAACTGGGAAAACTACTCATGTACCAACTCTTTCACTCAACGTTTTCTGGAATTCATAAAAAACAACGCCTTGGATCAAATTATCCACACGCCCACCAGGGGCAGCAACATCCTAGACCTGGTCATCAGCAATATGGGTGACCTGTGTTCCACACCAGAGGTCAATTCCTCATTGGTCAGATCTGACCACAAGCTAATCAGCTTAGACATCGACATCCTGCCCCCACCCCCCATTAGGGAAGCAACCAAAAAACATTTTTCCAAAGCCAACTTCACGCTTCTTAAGACAGAAGTGGCAAACTTCACAACACCCATGCAGATGAACAATAGAGGTACGATTGGTGAATCCTACACAAATGCACTGTATAAGCACTTACACAAGTGCATGGATCGTGTTATCCCTAACAGAACCAAGATGCTATCCTCCAAAAAAAGGAAGCCAATCTGGCAGTCTTCTGCCATAAACAAACTCACAACAGAAGAAAGAAACTGTTGCAAAAAAGAGTCAAATCCCATGATTGGAGGAACTCCCTAGTTAGCCTCAGTAAGAAGCTGAGATCCCTCATAAAATCCTCCAAAGCTAGTTATGAAAACAAAATCACCACTGATTCTAAAGACAACCACAAAGCATTCTATAGCTATGTCAAGAATCTCAATGGCAACACTCAGATCTGCTCTGAGTTACAGTACAATGGCACTAAACATACAGAACCAACTGATATTGCCAACATCTTGGCAGATAGGTTTAGTGCTAACTTTACCCCCCACACCCCTAAAGGGCCCATCTCTATAATGGAAGAATGCAAAGTTCCTGTAATCACGGCTGCACAGGTAAAAACCTCACTCTCCAAAGCCAAGAACACAGCATCCATGGGACCTGACAACATCCCAGGTTGCCTTCTACACAAACTACAGAATGAACTGGCACCCCACCTAAGTACCATGTTCAGTCATAGCCTCACCTCAGGCTTTGTGCCCATTGAATGGTGCATCACGACAGTTATCCCACTCCACAAAGAGGGAGCCACAACAGACCCCGGGAACTACCACCCCATTATCCTGATGAGCCTGGTCTGCAAGGCCATGGAACATACCATCAGTGAACTCATAAACAAAGACATTGGAGATCTCCAAACTCTGGATCCCTCACAGTTCGGATTTGTAAAAGACAGATCTTGTCTCCTAAACCTGATAGACTTCATTGAAGCAGTCACCAAAGCCATAGATGAGGGTAAGGGGGTTTACACTCCCTAGCTAGATCTCGCCAAGGCATTCAACACCATCCCCCACTCTGGAATTATAGATAAACTCACTAAAGTAGGTATAAATCCCCTATGTCACAAAATGGATTGCCAACTGGCTTACTGACAGAACCCACACTGTGAAAGCAGAAGACTCCAAATCCGACTTCAGACCAGTGATAAGTGGAGTACCACAGGGTTCAGTCCTGGGTCCTCTCCTGTTTGGTATCTACTTCTCTGAAGTACAGGCTAACACACAAGGTCTTTGGCTAACTAAGTTTGCAGATGACTGCAAACTAGGAGCCATAATCAAAACCCCTAACGATGTGGACATCCTGCAAAAGGGCCTCACTGAGACAGATGCCTGGTGTCAACGCCATGGCCTCAAGTTCAATGTCAAAAAGTGCATTGTCATCCCCTTTGGTAAAACCTCTGTAACAATGAACTACCACATAGGCGGTAGTCTACTTAACACCGAAAATGTGATAAGAGACCTTGGGACACAGGTGGACAGTAGTCTCTCCTTTGATAATCACATTGCCACAGTGGTCAGGAAATCCTTCTACATGGCACACCTCATCACAAAAGGTTTCTCATCCAGAAAAAAAGAGGTCATTGTTACCCTCTACTTGTCACTCATTAGACCCATTATAGAGTACAACACCCCTTTTGGTATGTACCTCACAAAACATCTACAACAACTGGAAAGGCCACAAAAATATCTCATAAAGAGAATTACTGGCCTCAAACAGATGCCCTATGCAGACTGTCTCAGTAAACTCCATCTTTACTCCATCGCATATCGCCTACTCAGAGGTGATCTCTGCCTAACATACAAAGCTATGTCAAACCCAGAGCTGTTGGACATGCTCCACTTAAAGAAATTCCAGTCCCTCCGAGCTACATGCTCTAGGGACCTAAACCTTGTCACCACAATAAACAGAACATGCTGGATGGATAGATTCCTGTCCCAGAGACTTCCCATACTCTGGAACAAACTACCTATCTATGGATCACTTCTGTGGCTCTGCTCAACAGGGGCACAGGAAAAAAATTTCTTGGGTGATGAAAGCCAGGGTACATTTTTGGCTAAGCTTATATAGGCCCTAGGGCCAATAGCCTTGTACCTATCTATGAACCTATGTACATAACTTCCATTTTATAAAGTTTGACTACTGCTTTAATTACTGTGCTGTTAAATATAATTCCTTGTGACATTTTTGAAAGTATTTTTCCTTCATATCTTTTGTTTGAGGGTAGTAGCGGTTCACGGGTAACCATGTTGCAGTATTTATGTTTCTGACTTTTAGTTCTACAGTGCATGTTTTGCACTGGTGGGGATAGTGAATGGTTGAATGTTTTTCTTTTACTTAGCAATGTCACTTGTACATTTAAGTGATTCAGTAATGATATATATGCTTCCGTGGACTACATCTTGGATTTGGATGCAGAGGATTTTTTTTACTAATATAATTCATTTTATAAGAATCGCAATTTTGTAGAAATATTTTGTTCACAGTATATATATCTACATTTTCTGATGGGAGATATAATTTTTGTAGTTTTTGCTACAGGAGTTATGCTTTTGAGAGTGTCACAGTTTTTACTTTTTGGGTCAGCCATGTTTCCAAGCCATCAGACTGACAGATAGTGGGCAAGTAAATCCAGTAGCATGTTACATGTTTGTCCTTTTTTGTCATAGTTGCACTAAGTAGACTCATTGCTCACTTTTAACATCTAACCATAAAGGAGCATCAAGTCATATTACCGAACACCTTACCTAATGCAATGAAGAACACACTCAAATACCTTACCTAATGCAACGAAGAACACACTCAAATACCTTACCTAATGCAACGAAGAACACACTCAAATACCTTACCTAATGCAACGAAGAACACACTCAAATACCTTACCTAATGCAATGAAGAACACACTCAAATACCTTACCTAATGCAACGAAGAACACACTCAAATACCTTACCTAATGCAACGAAGAACACACTCAAATACCTTACCTAATGCAATGAAGAACACACTCAAATACCTTACCTAATGCAACGAAGAACACACTCAAATACCTTACCTAATGCAACGAAGAACACACTCAAATACCTTACCTAATGCAACGAAGAACACACTCAAATACCTTACCTAATGCAACGAAGAACACACTCAAATACCTTACCTAATGCAATGAAGAACACACTCAAATACCTTAACTAATGCAACGAAGAACACACTCAAATACCTTACCTAATGCAATGAAGAACACACTCAAATACCTTACCTAATGCAATGAAGAACACACTCAAAAGGTACTACATGGTTTTAAAGTCACTTATAGTGTCGTAGCAAATGAAAGTAAGAAATGAAAAGAAACAAAGGACAGTTCACTGCTGATAAGAAGAAAGATAAAGTAGATACATTTCTTGTAAAAAAGCAACAATTTGCACGATGAATTTCACAGGGGTCCTGGCGATTTTTGCCTATGTATAATGAAACGTCACATTCATTCTTATTCTTTGCTTCAGCAATAAGACTCTGCTCACTCTAATTTGAAAGATCATCGGGAATCTCTTAATCAGAATTAGTTCTACCTTCATGCTTTAGCAGGTGCAACTAAGAACCCAAGTGGGAAGCTGTCACGCTCGTTTCCCTGGCTCGAGATCCCTGAGCACTTTGCAGAAACACAGACTGTTCACCACTGGGTCAAAAAGGCACATGTTGAATTAAAGAGAACAAACACAGCACATAATTGGAATGTATGCTGTATTACATTTGCAGTAAGGTGCACAGACAATGCTATGATAATGAATGCCAAGATTATTGCTTTATGAGAGAGCGGCACGCAGAAGCCTTGGGCTTATGCATGCCTTTTGTACTGAGTAGAGGAATCAGCACATTTGTTAGAAGTGTCTTTCAGAAAGTATAAAAGGTAAAATGGAACAATGAAGGTAACACTGTCGCATCTTCTGACAAGATGATGCAATTTCTTTAAAAACCATAATAGGTTTTCAACTAGCAGGCTTCTTTGGAAATGACAGTTATGATTTTGTTACTCCCAGTCCAGGCAGCAATTTATCAAGAAGCTCCCATTACAGCAAATTAAGGTAGCAGGGTTCATGCAAAATCTCACACTTTTCTTGCATATATGTTTTCAAGCTCTATCTGTAACCTCTTCTTGTGTGGTGTGAGAAGTACAGAGGATTTATAGTAGCAGAAAAAAGAACACACACAAATAAAGCCAGTTAAGATTGGAAAATCATAGTGAATATGAGCACAAAAGGTTAAGAAAGGTGTGATGTGTGCTAAAACAGCCAGCATTTGAGAGAAAAGTTGAGACTTAATATGTTACAGAAATCTCTTGCTAGGTGTTGTTACATTAAACTGAACAGCAATGTGTTACACTTCAACATTTTAAGCATCACACAATTTAAGAGGACAGAAAAGCCATACTATTATGTATAAATTGACTTATTAATGAAAAATAACGCTGTCAGTATTAAATGGAGTCCAAACAAAGCAAGATTATTCAGACAATAGCAAAATTAACATCCTGAGGCCAGAAATACAGGACCTGAAACCATTTTGCACAATAGGGCACGAGTATGTTAGCACAGTTTGTATGTTAGCACGGTTTGTATGTTAGCACGGTTTATATGTTAGCACGGTTTGTATGTTAGCACAGTTTGTATGTTAGCATGGTTTGTATGTTAGCAGGGTTTGTATATTAGCACGGTTTGTATGTTAGCACAGTTTGTATGTTATCACGGTTTGTATGTTAGCACGGTTTGTATATTAGCACAGTTTGTATGTTAGCACAGTTTGTATGTTAGCACGGTTTGTATGTTAGCATGGTTTGTATGTTAGCAGGGTTTGTATATTAGCACAGTTTGTATGTGAGCACGGTTTGTATATTAGCACAGTTTGTATGTTAGCACAGTTTGTATGTTAGCACGGTTTGTATGTTAGCACAGTTTGTATGTTAGCACGGTTTGTATATTAGCACAGTTTGTATGTTAGCACAGTTTGTATGTTAGCATGGTTTGTATGTTAGCAGGGTTTGTATATTAGCACAGTTTGTATGTGATCACGGTTTGCATATTAGCACAGTTTGTATGTTAGCACAGTTTGTATGTTAGCACGGTTTGTATGTTAGCACAGTTTGTATGTTAGCACGGTTTGTATATTAGCACAGTTTGTATGTTAGCACAGTTTGTATATTAGCACAGTTTGTATGTTAGCACAGTTTGTATGTTAGCACAGTTTGTATATTAGCACAGTTTGTATGTTAGCACAGTTTGTATGTTAGCACGGTTTGTATATTAGCACAGTTTGTATGTTAGCACGGTTTGTATATTAGCACAGTTTGTATGTTAGCACGGTTTGTATGTTAGCACAGTTTGTATGTTAGCACAGTTTGTATATTAGCACAGTTTGTATGTTAGCACAGTTTGTATGTTAGCACGGTTTGTATATTAGCTCGGTTTGTATGTTAGCACAGTTTGTATGTTAGCACAGTTTGTATGTTAGCACGGTTTGTATATTAGCATGGTTTGTATGTTAGCACAGTTTGTATGTTAGCACGGTTTGTATATTAGCACAGTTTGTATGTTAGCACAGTTTGTATGTTAGCACAGTTTGTACGTTAGCATGGTTTGTATATTAGCACAGTTTGTATGTTAGCACAGTTTGTATGTTAGCATGGTTTGTATGTTAGCACGTTTTGTATGTTATCACAGTTTGTATGTTAGCACGGTTTGTATGTTAGCACGGTTTGTATATTAGCACAGTTTGTATGTTAGCACAGTTTGTATGTTAGCACGGTTTGTATGTTAGCACGTTTTGTATGTTATCACAGTTTGTATGTTAGCACGGTTTGTATGTTAGCATGTTTTGTATGTTATCACAGTTTGTATGTTAGCACGGTTTGTATATTAGCACAGTTTGTATGTTAGCACAGTTTGTATGTTAGCACGATTTGTATGTTAGCACGGTTTGTATGTTAGCACGGTTTGTATGTTAGCACGTTTTGTATGTTATCACAGTTTGTATGTTAGCACAGTTTGTACGTTAGCACAGCTTGTATGTTAGCACGGTTTGATGCACTTTATTAACTTGTTTTCTTTTCTTTTTTTTTAATAAGTCCAGCATTTAGCACCCCTGCATCTGCTGTAGTAAAGCCTAGTCCCATGGCAGGTGAAAGGCTAATTTGTTGAACAGTCGATAGAAATAGTTTATACTCCTCGTTTCTGTCTGTCATTACTCCCTCCCATGCATTCTCAGATCGTGTTTATAGTCATTGTGTTTGATGTTATGTTAATCTTTACTGGTTGCACCCAAGCACAGCCTTGACAAGATTCAAGGAAGTGAATGTAAGCCGATAAAAGAGTAACAACATTAAAATGAGAAACGCTATAGGATTTCTTATGTTTTTTAGTCCTCTTCCCACCTACTTGTGATTTATACAAATTTTATACATGGTTCCTCACTGCCCACAGACGAGTTATAAAAGCCAAAATCCTATCTTTTCTATGTAACTTTGCATTGGTGAATATGCTTACTGTTACTGTCGGACCAGCCATTTCCAAGTATAAGGTGCTGGTCTTGACTGAGCCCATATCACTTGCAACCCGTGGCACTCCTAACCAAGAAAGTGATTGGCTGAGCCCAAACCACTTGCAGCCAGTGGCACTCACCGACCAAGAAAGTGAAGCTGCAGCCAAAGAACAACACATTATAAAGTGACAGTTAAGACATTAATGGTAGATTTAGAGTGGACAAGAATATCTTAAGGGATTAAAATATATTTATGGCCCATAGATGGGAAATGAACTTGTGACCTTCCTGTACCTGAGGATACTAAGGTACTTACAGATCTCATCAACTTCCAGTATCCACAGAACCAAACTCCACAGCACAGCACATGCTCTGTCACACCAACTCTCATTTATTTATTTATGTATATTTGTTTACCGGGAAATTCTGACTAGATGCAGGTCCCTTTTCAGCGGATGCCCAGGGAGAAAAGCTCTACATCATGTACATGATAAATAAAGATACAAAGTTGCAGCAATAGTAAACGACATTACAGGTTGTTGGCTTTAATACAATAACAAAATATTGATTATCAACAGTATATACAGTAAATGTTGCAAGTTAAGATAGTTTCTTGTCATTTATAATATTAGTGACAAAGTTGTCAGACAAGGTTTTAAAGTATGTAAAGACAACTAGCTAATTCTGACTGTGGTTAGTAGTGGCGGTAGTATAGTTGGGTTAAGAGTCTAGGTGGGGGGGGGTAAGGGTGGGAGTGTTAGTCTGGATTAGAACAAGGACAAAGCCACTGCAAATTTAAGTGGAATTTGAGTGCAGTCTTGAAAAGGCTGCTGGAAGGTAGAGTAGTTATAGCGGGTGAAAGATTGTTCCAAAGTTTAGATATATTACATGAAATTATGGTTTCTCCTGCTGAATTTTTGGGTTTGATAACAGTGAGTTGATTTTTATTGCTTGATCTTAGGGGCCTAGTGGAGTGATAGGATTGGAGAAGGGTTTGAAGGGAAGGGATGTTATTGGAGTGGTTAATAAGTTTATGAGCGAGGGTGAGTTGATTAAAGTGAAGGAGTTGTGGGAGTTCTAGCCAGTTTAGTTCTTTAAGGGAAATACAATGATGACTATGGTAGGAGGTTCCAGTGGCAAATCCAGCAATTCTGTTGTAACAAGCATCCGGCTTATGTAGGTCTGTCTGTCTAAGGTTAATAGGTATAGGGGATGCATAGAGTAGGGTGGAGATTAGCTGGGAATTGGCTATGGAGATTCTAGCCACCTTGGTTAGGAATTAGCGGCTTCAATATAATGCAGCAAGTTTCTTATGAACTTTTTTTTATCGTGAGAGATATGTGGTGTGAAATCTAAGTTTGTTGTCTATTTCCACACAGAGTAATTTTGTGTGCTCTGATGGAGAGATGATGGTATTGTCTTTGGCGAGAACGTTGAAGTGGGGGTGTTTTTGGTGGCTTTGGAATGTTGGAACAGGAGAAGTTTTGTCTTACTTGGGTTGAGTAGGAGCTGAGCATTGGATAGCCAGCTTTCTACAAATGAGAATGATTCCTGTGTGATTTGTTGTAGTTCTGGTAGAGTGGGGGCAAAGTAGATGAGACTAGAGTCATCTGCTTACTATATAAGAGATGCTTGTGTGGTGGCAGTATACAGGTTATTAGTGAAAAGTGAGAATAGCAGAGGGCCAAGGATAGACCCTTGCGGAACTCCCAAGAGTAACTGGGAGGTGAGGTTTATAGGTTCATAGGTAGGTATTAGGCTGTTAGCCCTAGGGCCTATACAAGCCTAGTCAAAAAGGTACCTTGGCTTTCGTCACCCAAAAAAATTATTTTCCTGTGCCCCTGTCAAGCAGAGCCACAGAAGTGATCCCCAGGGTGAATTTCCTATTACCCATCCAATCATCAAGATTTTTTCTTGAAGAGTGCTAATGAAGAGCTCTGTTTGACATAGATAGGTAGTTTATTCCACAGTATGGGAAGTCTCTGGGACAGGAATCTATCCCTCCAGTATGTTCTATTTATTGTGGTGACAATGTTTAGGTCCCTAGAACATGTAGCTTGGGCAGATTGGGATTTCTTTAAGTGGAGCATGTCCAGCAGGTCCGAGTTTGACATAGCTTTGTATGTTAGGCAGAGATTGCCTCTGAGTAGGCGGTATGCAATGGAGTAAAGTTGGAGTTTTCTGAGACGGTCTGCATAGGGCATCTGTTTGAGGCCAGTAATCCTCTTTGTGAGGTATTTCTGTGGCCTTTCCAGTTATTGTAGATAGCTTGTGAGGTACATACCAAAAGGGGCGTTGTACTCTATAATGGGTCTAATAAGTGATGAGTAGAGGAGAACAATGTCCTCTTTTTTCTGGATGAGAAACCTTTTGTGATGAGGTGTGCCATGTAGAAGGATTTCCTGACCACTGTGGCAATGTGGTTATCAAAGGAGAGACTACTGTCCACCTGTGTCCCAAGGTCTCTTATCACACTTTTGGTGTTAAGTAGACTACTGCCTATGTGGTAGTTCATGGATACAGAGTTTTTACCAAAGGGGATGACAGTGCACTTTTTGGCATTGAGCTTGAGGCCATGGCTTTGACACCAGGCATCTGTCTCAGTGAGGTCCTTTTGTAGGATGTCCACATTGTTAGGAGTTTCAATTATGGCTCCTAGTTTGCAGTCATCTGCGAACTTAGTTAGCCAAAGACCTTCTGTGTTAGCCTGTACTTCAGAGAAGTAGATACCAAACAGGAGAGAAACCAGGACTGAACCCTGTGGTATTCCACTTGTCACTGGTCTGAAGTCTGATTTGGAGTCTAATACTTTCACAGTGTGGGTTCTGTCAGTAAGCCAGTTGGCAACCCATCTTGTCACATAGGGATTTATACCTAGTTTTGTGAGTTTATCTATAATTCCAGAGTAGGGGATGGTGTCAAACACCTTGGCGAGATCTAGATAAGCTGTGTGAACCACCTTACCCTCATCTATGGCTTTGGTGACTGTTTCAAAGAATTCTATGAGGTTTAGGAGACATGATCTGCCTTTTACAAACCCGAGCTGTGTGGGGTCCAGAGTTTGGAGATTTCCAATGTCTTTGTTTATGAGTTCCATAATGATACGTTCCATGGCCTTGCAGACCAGGCTAGTCAGGCTAATGGGGTGGTAGTTCCCGGGGTCTGTCGTGGCTCCCCCTTTGTGGAGTGGGATAACTGTCATGGTGCGCCATTCAATGGGCACAAAGCCTGAGGTGAGGCTATCACTGAACATGGTACTTAGGTGGAGTGCCAGTTCATTCTGTAGTTCTTGTAGTAGGCAGCCTGGGATGTTGTCGGGTCCCATGGATGCTGTGTTTTTGGCTTTGGAGAGTGAGGTTTTTACCTGTGCAGCGTGATTACAGGAACTTTGCATTCTTCCATTATAGAGATGGGCCCTTTAGGGGATGAGAGGGGGGTGAAGTTAGCATTGAACCTATCTGCCAGGATGTTGGCAATATCAGTTGGCTCTGTATGTTTAGTGCCATTGTGCTGTAACTCAGAGCAGATCTGAGTGTTGCCATTGAGATTCTTGACATAGCTATAAATGCTTTGTGGTTGTCTTTAGAATCAGTGTAGATTTTGTTTTCATAACTAGCTTTGGAGGATTTTATGAGGGATCTCAACTTCTTACTGAGGCAGACC
This sequence comes from Protopterus annectens, assembly GCF_019279795.1. NCBI lineage: Eukaryota > Metazoa > Chordata > Ceratodontiformes > Protopteridae > Protopterus > Protopterus annectens. The sequence goes on along the minus strand of NC_056743.1, from coordinate 350,655,146 downwards.
AGGGAGTTCCTCCAATCATGGGATTTTACTCTTTTTTGCAACAGTTTCTTTCTTCTGTTGTAGAGTTTGTTTATGCAGAAGACTACCAGATTGGCTTCCTTTTTTTGGAGGATAGCATCTTGGTTCTGTTAGAGATAGCACAATCCATGTACTCGTGTAAGTGCTTATAAAGTGCATTTGTGTAGGATTCAGCAGTCATACCTCTATTGTCCATCTGCATGGGTGTCGTGAAGTTTGCCACTTCTGTCTTAAGAAGCGTGAAGTTGGCTTTGGAGAATTTTTTTACGGTTGTTTTCCTAATGGGTGGTGGGAGAGTGATGTGGATGTCTAGGGTGATTAGCTTGTGGTCAGATCTGACCAATGAAGAATTGACCTCTGAAGTGGAACACTGGTTGCCCATGTTGGTGATGACCAGGTGTAGGATACTGCTGCCCCTGGTAGGGGTGTGGATAAGTTGATCCAAGGTGTTGGAATTGATGAATTCCAGAAAACTTTGAGCAAAAGAGTTGGTACATGAGTAGTTTTCCCAGTTAATGGTGGGGTAGTTGAAATCACCCATTATTAGGGTGTTGGGTTGTACCCTAATATTTTCCAGTGTATCAAGAAAAGAGGAGTGGGAATCCTTGGGCATGGTGGGGGGTCTGTAGCAAGCTACAATCTGGATTCCGGTCTTGCCCAGAGTTAGTTGAACTTGGATAATCTTGGATGCATTATGCTGAGCAACTAGCTTGGAGGGTTAGATATCCTTAATGAATATGGACACGGTTAGTATTTTGGTCTGGGTTAGGTGGTCAAAAGGTGTGGTATGAATTATAGCGTGGTAATGCAGGGGTGCTCTCTGGAGCTTTGAACCAGGTCTCTGTCACTGCACAGATGTCAATGTTCTCCATTATAAGGAGTGCCTCGAGTGAGTGCATTTTGAGGTTTAGACTTCTAGCATTGAGTAGCATTACCCGCAGATTTTGCTTGCTTGTACCTGTTACGGTGGTGAATTTGTCATTTGAACCTTGCCTAAAAAAGGCACTATAGGGGTGGCAAGAGCCTTTTCCAGTATCCGTGATAGGTTATTGTGCCAGATTACTGATTTCTGGCATCCGTGTAGATAGCTGTGGAACCAGTTGCAGGCTGATTGTGAGAAGGAGAGGTTGGGGAGAGTTGAGAGTAGAAGCTCATGAGATACCATGTCAAAGGCCTTTGAGAGATCTAGAAATATGGCAGTAGAGAAGAGGCCATTGTTTTTGTGATGAAGTATAGTGTTGGTGAAGGAGAGCAGAGTTGAGGTAGTGCTGCGATATGGCCTGAAACCATGTTGGGTTTTGGAGAGGAGATTATTAGCTAGGAGGTAGTTGGAGACCTGGGTGTTGATACATTTTTCAATTATCTTGGAGAGTGGGGTGAGGATAGCAATGGGGCAGTAATTGGAGAGGTCGGTGAAGGGGGTGCCTTTGTGGAGGGGAATGATGTGGGGTATTTTCCATATCGAGGGAAAATAGCCTTCTGTTATGGAATGGTTGATTAGAATTGAAATTGGGTAGGCTAGGGTATTCAGCTGCAATTTTCAAGTATTCAGAGGGGAGGTCATCAGCTGCGAGTTTGGTGGGTTTAAGATTTGACAATAGTTTTTTTATGTTGGAGGTAGGTACTGAGGCGAAGAAGAAAAGAGGAGTGTGGGGTTTAGAGTTAGGAGTTGGGGGGGGGCTGTTGTAGGGAAGTAGTGTTTGTTTAGTTTCCCAAATATACACACTCCATAGCATGGCACATACTTTGTCACATCAACTCCCATTACCGCAAGATACAAATTCCACAGCACTGCACATGCTCTGTTACACCAACTCTCATTACGCTTAGAACCAAAACCCACAAGCACTGCACATGTTTTGTTACACCAACTCTCACTACCTGTAGAACCAAACCCCACAGCACTGCACATGCTCTGTCACACCAACCCTCATTACCCATAGAACCAAACACTAGAGCACTGAACATGTTCTGTCACACTAACTCTCATTACCCATAGAACCAAACTCCACAGCACTGCACATGCTCTGTCACACCAACTCTCATTACCTCAAGAACCAAACCCCACAGCACTGCACATGGTCTGTCACACCAATTCTCATTACCCCTAGAACCAAACTCCACAGCACTGCACATGCTCTGTCACACCAACTCTCATTACCCCTAGAACCAAACTCCACAGCACTGCACATGCTCTGTTACACCGACTCTCATTACCCCTAGAACCAAACTCCACAGCACTGCACATGCTGTGTCACACCAACTCTCATTACCCATAGAACCAAACTCCACAGCACTGCACATGCTCTGTTACACCGACTCTCATTACCCCTAGAACCAAACTCCACAGCACTGCACATGCTGTGTCACACCAACTCTCATTATCCATAGAACCAAACTCCACAGCACTGCACAGGCTCTGTTACGCCAGCTCTCATTACCCCTAGAACCAAACTCCACAGCACTGCACATGCTCTGTCACACCGACTCTCATTACCTCAAGAACCAAACCCCACAGCACTGCACATGCTCTGTCACGCCAACTCTCACTACCTGTTGAACCAAACACTGACTCTCCCATTTCAAGCAGTTCCAGGAAGTCACATTTCTTCATACAGGCTTTTGCATTTCTCCATTCATTGCAGATATACTTCCCTCATATACCTGCATGTAAGAGTAGCCGCTCTGTTCACATATAACTGCCACTCAGTTTCGAATGTAGGACTATGAATGCCATGCCCTGTCTTCTCACGAGTGCCGACTTATCCTCTTTTACGTCTACCTGAATGATGATGTCATCACCACAGACATGGAAGCAGTTTAGCTTTCTTGTGTAAAATGTCTAACCGTACAGTACAACATCATTCTGTGATTTTTTTCTGAAGATACATAAGGAAGTGATCTTAAATATATTTTCTTAAGCGTTTAGGATTTGTGAAAAGGAAAACGATGATAATAAGATAAGACAACAAATGCATGCAAAGCAAGCTCGGTGTTATAGAATGTGGATACTGTTATACATCTCTCAATTTGTGAGTTCTGCATGAGTAAGAGGAACTAGTTGGAGCTGATCTAGCTTTTACATTTGATAATTAGAGAAACAAGTTGGTATAATGGTTCATGTCTTTGCCTACCATGAACAAAGTACAAACTTTGATCCTGACCTCCCGCCAATTCCTATTTGGAATTTGTATCTTCTCCCTGTGTCTCTGTGGGTCCCACCCTCCTCTAAAAAACATTCTGACTGTTTCCATCTCAAAATCATCAATGAATGCAGCTGTGGGCAGCAGCACAGACTCTACACCATGCTATATAGAGAGAAGAGCTGCCTACCTGGAAGTTCTTATAAAAAAAAAATGAAAAGCACCGCAAAAGATCAGGTCATCTGTCTGGTTACAATCTACGCAGAGGCCCTTTATGCATTGCTACCTCACTTGGATAGCATTAAGGCTGTGTTAGAGGCACATACAAGGGAAACAGGGCCCTACTAGGGGTATCCTAAGTAATGGCATAACTACTACAATTACTTCTGGACAACATAGGATCATAGGAAGTTACTAAGGTATTTCCCTAGGGCCTTTACAAGCCTAGCCATGTTATACCCTTGTTCCCTTACAGACCAAAATATATAGTCTACATACCTCTCAACCTTTTAGAGCAAAAAATCTGGACAAAGGCATAAATAATGGGGGGACAATGGCCCAAAAATAAGGACAATTTTTAAATATTGCTCCTACAAACTTAGAAAGTTGATAGAATAAGAGGTTTTGCCTTAGCATGAATGTTTTGAAGGGTATGAAGTGGGAAACTCAAATATACTTATAAGATTTGCAACGTAGATGGCCTTCTTTACTACTGTGGACACACGGTGATCAAAGTTAAGGTTGCTATAAACATGCATTCCCAAATCTCTCACCACTGAGTTTGAACATAGGGAGATATTAATATTATAATTTGCAAGGACTTCTCCTTTGCTGAAGGGGATGATGATGCCTTTTTTGTGTTGCGTTTAAGTCCATGGCTCTGGCACAAATCACTTATCTGTGTGAACCCATTTTGCAGAATGTTGACATTGCAGGGGTTTTCTTTGACTGCACCCAGTTTGCAATAATCAGCGTACATGGTAAGCCACAGGCCATCTATTTTATTTTTTATTTATTTTATTTTATTTTACATTTGTTTACTGGGAAAGTCCGACTGGACAAGGTCCTTTTTCATCGGAGGCCGGGGGAGAAAAGCTCCAATTACAAAGAAAAATACATAGCAATTCTCACAAAAAGAATTTACAGACAATTGTCATGCACGTCTGATGAGAAATTAATCATTTATAATTACAAATTAGTAATAGTAATTCAATGACATTTCCAACTATAACATAGTAATGACAAGTCAATGACGGAGAGAATACGTTATTCCTTGCAGTAAATACTGACAATTGAAATTCAAAAGGAGGTTCTAGATATGGAGACAAAGCAAAAGGTCAGAAAAAATATCTGGTTACAGCGTTATCCTGGAAAGTTGCAGGGACAGAGCCAGGAATTTATGAGATGTGTTTTTAGGAGTTTTTAAATTGAGAAGAAGAGCAGTTAGAAGCAAGTGAGGTTGGCAGTTTATTCCATAGTTTTGGGATATAGTTTGAGAAAAGTGATTCGCCAGCTGCATTGTGTGCTTTGGTGATTTCAAGGAGGGTCTTATTGCTAGAGCAGAGGTAACTAGAGGTAGCATAGGGTAGTATAAGTTTTTGGAGAGAAGGGGTTTTATCTGGTTGATGGAGGACTTTGTGGGCAAAGGTCAGTTGATTAAAGTGTAGCAGTTGAGGAAGTTCAAGCCATTTTAGTTGTTTGAGAGAACTGCAGTGATGTGACCTTTATGGGGCATTTGTGGCAAATTTGGCAATTTTATTGTAGCAAGTTTCTAGTTTGGCAAGGTCAGTTTTTTGAGGGTTTGTAAGTATTGGGGAGGCATATAAGAGAGTAGACAAGAGGAGTGTGTGAGCAATAATGGTTTTAGCGCTGCTTGTAAGGAATTTTTTGTTCCTGTAAAGGAGGCCTAGTTTTTCAGGACTTTTTTAACCGATTGGTCAATATGGATATCAAATTTCAAGTTGTTGTCAATTTCGACACCTAGCAGTTTGATGTGGATTGTTGGGGTGATGGTGGTTTTATTTTTTGATAAGCTGTTGAAGAATGGGGAGGGGGAGGGGGGTTTACCTGGGTAGAAGAGAAAAGCCTTGTTTTGTTGGGATTAAGAATGAGCTGAGAGTTTGTGAGCCATGTTTCGGCAGATAAAAAGGATTCCTGGGTCTTGTTGAGGAGTGACTGTAGAGAAGAGGCTGAACATATCGAGGTTGAGTCATCTGCATATTGAACCATAGTGGCTTGAGGTGTGAAGTTGGTTGGTGCAACAGAGAATACAAGGGGTCCAAGGATGGAACCTTGTGGAACTCCTAAGGTAACAGGAAGAAGTGGGGAGAGGTGCTGTTGCCAGCGGATGGCCTGTTGACATCCTGCTAGGTAATTTTGGAACCAGGTGATAGAGGGATTGAGGTTCAGGAAGGAGAGAGCATTGATCAATTTAGTGTGATTGACCATATCAAAGGCTTGGTTAGGTCTAGGAATTTGGCAGATACAAATTGTCCATTATTCCTAAATTGGTACACTGTGTTGGTAAAGGAGATGAGGGCAGTGGTGGTACTGTGAGAGGGGCAAAAACCATGTTCAGTGTTAGAAAATAAATTATGTTTGTGAAGGTAATTCATAAGTTGTGAATGAACAACTCTTTCTAGGATTTTAGTTTGGAGGGATAGGATGACAATTGGGCGATACTTTGTTAGTTCTGTAGAGTTACCTCCCGTATTTAATGGTAGAATATGAGATGTTTTACAAATAGCAGGAATCAGGCTCTCAGAGATAAATCTATTAATGAGTATGGCTGCTGAGTAGGCTCTACCTTCTGCTGCAATTTGTATGAAGTCAGCAGGAAGGTTGTCCGCAGCCAGGGTAGTTGGTTTCAGATTTTTGATTAGTTTTCTGATAGTATCAACAGACACTGGTTGAAATGTAAACTGTTTGGAGGGTGTTTGTGTGTGGGTGCTGTATTGGTTTGTGAAAGGATCATTGTGGTTGTAGGTGCTTTGAGAATTTGCGAGAGCTTGAATTGTTTCTGTAAAGTATTTATTAAACTGGGTTGCTACATTATCATTACTGCTGGGTGTCGTTGGAGTGGGAGTAGCTGACTTGCCTGGCTGTAATATGTTGTTAACTGCAGCCCATAACTTTTGTTGGGTTGTTTTGATGGGGTTTTTTTCTGAATATTGTAATAGTAATTGATTTTATCCCATTTTACTAGTTTTTTAGCTTTATTACGAAGTTCTAGGAATGTTTTCTTGTTAGCGGGGTTTTCTTTTTGCAAATCTCTTCCCAGGCCTTATCTCTAGCTTTGAGAAGGGATCTGCATTCTTTACTTAGTCAGGGTGCATAGTTTGATTTTACTCTAATAGTTTTAGGTGGTGCATGCAGTTAAGTATGTCTAAGAAGGTGGAGATGAAGGAGTTAACAGCATCATTTAACATTTAAGGGTAGCTGTTTGAGAGGTTCCCAGTTACATCTTTTTAGGGCAAAAATGAAGTTGTCAGGGTTGAAGCTTTTTTTTATTTCTGATTAGAAATTTCGCCTGGATTTCTGAGAAATATATTCCAAAAAGTAGGGGGCCCAGCAAAGAACCTTGTGGAACACCACTGGTAACAGGTCTGCTGGTAGAGGTAGAATCTTGAACTTTGATTGTATGCATTCTGTTGGTGAGCCAGCTGGCAGCCCATCTAATGACAGATGGGCTAATCCCCAGCTGGGTGAGTTTCTCAATGATGCCTGAGTGGGGGATTGTGTCAAAAGCCTTGGCCAGGTTGCGATATGCAGTATGTACTGTTTTGCCTTCATCTAGAACTTTGGTGACACACTCAAAGAAGTCCACCAGGTTTATTAGGCATGATCTGCCCTTGACAAGGCCAAAGTGAGTTGGGTCAAGAGTTTTAAGGTCTCCTATATCCTTGTTGATGAGGTCCATGATGATTGTCTCCATAGCCTTACAGATAAGCCTGGTTAGGATTGTGGGTGTATAGTTCCCAGGGTCAGTTCAAAGACCTCTCATTGTGCAAGGGGATTACTGTTCCTGTTTTCCACTCTGCTGGGACAAAGTCAGTACTTAGACTGTGTTTGAAGAAAGTGCTCAGCGTTTCAGCTAACTCCTGTTTTACACCATTTAGTAAGCTGCCTAGAATGTTATCTGATCCCACAGAGGCTGCACTTTAGGCCTTGAAGAGTGTGGTTATGACCTGCTCTTTGGTGGCAATGGATAGAGGACTAGTGTCATGTATGATTTGGGGTATGATTGGAGAGGACAGAAGGGGGAAATTTTCACCAAACCTGTCTCCTAGCTGTTTGGCAATGTCCTCAGGTTCAGTATGAGTGGTACCATCCACTACTAATATGGCACAAAGCTGTGCCTTCCCTTTTAGTTTTACTGTCTCAGTTTCAGAAAGTGCAGTGCAAGCTTTAGATATACTTATGTTTTGCAGTTCTCAGTGGATGATTCAGATTTAGTATAGATTTTCTCCAGATTTCAGACTGTCACCAGACTGAAAACTGTGCAAACGCAGTGTTTAAATGCAAATGGAATTAAATAGTTTAAACTCAATCTATCCAATGGGAAAGCCCAAAACTGAACCCTTTTCCAACAATCCCCAAATCAGATGGGTCCTGGGCTGCATACGTCTGCCATAAGGGTGCAGAAGGGCCTTCTTAATGTAAGATGGCTGGTATTAGTGCTCAGTAAATGGCAAATAGTCTAGATTCAACAGATCTGAATCTAGCCTGTGCTATGAGATACAGTAGAACCAGGTTTTAAGTGCAGAGAGAACAGTCAAGCAGCAACAACAATGATAAAATGTAACAAAATATAAGCAGAAAGTAACCCAGAACGTGCAGTGTGAGCTTTAGATACACTTATTCTTTGCAGTTCTCAGTGGATGCTTTGGAGTTCATATAGATTAACTCCAGGCCTCAGGTTAAGTTGTCAAACTAGGAGCAGCTCTGCCAAACTGAGCACAAACAACTTCTGTAAGTTTGACATCCAGTGCTGCAAAGAAACCACAGGGATATCCATAGGAGAAAAACAACAGGACAACAAACAGTGCAGGCAATCAGCTTCAAAATTAATAAACAAGTAAGGGAGAAATCATGGAAACTGTTAAGGGAGTGTACTCTAATAAAAACAGAAACAAAATTAAACAAGTAAAGGAGAAATCACGGAAGCTGTTAGGGGAGTGTACTCTAATAAAAACAGAAACAAAATAAAAAAATAAATGATGAGTGCTTTCACACTGCTACTCGGTGCTTCATCAGATCTAAAACTATAAAAACAAACCATTTAAATACTTAATCAATACCCATTAATGTTTCAGACCCCTTGACTTTAATACACATCTTAAAGGGACACATCCATTTAGCCCTTTCTATCTATGAGCTGCTAACCTAAGAATCCACTTAGTTTCAAAGTTGTTCAGTTAAGGTTCTAACATCACTTCCTCTGCCTGTAAAGAGTTTTTCAATAACCATTTTGAGGTGAAGAAAGTGTTGGATAGACTGATGTTTATGAAGCTGGAAATTGATGGTGTGATGATGAATGTTCTTAGAGCATATGCTCCACATGTTGGGTGTGCAATGGATGAGAAAGAAAAATTTTGGAGCAAGTTAAATGAGGTGGTGAAGAGTGTAACCAAAGGTGAAAGAGTGGGTGTTGGAGTGGATTTCAATGGCCATGTTAATGAAGGGAACAGAGGGGATTAGGAGGTGATGCGTAGGTATGGTGTTAAGCGGAGGAATGCAGAAGGTCAGATGGTAGTGGATTTTGTGAAAAGGATGGATGTGGCTGTGGATAATATGTATTTTAAGAAGAGGGAGCAGCATATGGTGACGTAAAAGAGAGGAAGATGATGCACACAGGTGAATTAATTTCTATGCAGGAGGGCCAGTCTGAAGGAGACTGTGGACTGCAAAGTGGTGACAGGGGAAAGCATAATTAGGCAGCATAGGATGGTGGTCTTTAGGATGATACTGGTGATTAAGAAGAAGAGGAGGAGAGTGAGGGCAGTGCCAAGGATCAAATGGTGGAAGTTGTAAAAGGATAACTGTAAGGTGGAGTTCAGGGAAGAGTTGTGACAGGCACTGGGTGGCAGTGAAGAGCTAAGAGATAGCTGGGCAGTCACAGCAGAGGTGCTAAAGGAGACAGCTAGAAAGGTCTTGGTGTGACATCTGGACAGAGGAAGGAAGACAATTAGATGTGGTGGTGGAATGGCGAAGTACAGGAGAGTATACAGAGGAAGAAGTTGGTGAAGAAGAAGTGGGATTGTCATAGAGATGAAGAAAGTAGACAGGAGTACAAGCAGATGAGGTTTATAGTGAAGACAGAGGTGGTGAAGGCTAAGAATAAGGCATATGAAGAGTTGTATGAAAGGTTGGACACTATGGATGGAGAAAAGGACCTGTACCAATAGGGTAGACAGAGGGACCGAGCTAGGAAAGATGTGCAGCAGGTAAAGGTGACACAGGATAATGAGGGGAACATACTTACAAGTGAAGAGAGTGTGTTGAGCAGATGGAAAGAGTACTTTGAGGGGTTGATGAATGAAGAGAATGAGAGGGAGAGAAGGTTGGATGATGTAGGGATAGTGAATCATGAAGTACAATGGATTAGCAAGGAGAAAGTAAGGATAGCTATGAAGAGAATGAAGAATGGAAAGGCTGTTGGCCCAGATGTCATACCTGTGGATGCATGGAGGTGTTTAGGAGAGATGGCAGTGGAGTTTTTAACCAGATTGTTTAATGGAATCTTGGAAAGTGAGAGGATGCCTGAAGAGTGGAGAAGTGTATTTGTACCAATTTTTAGGAATAAGGGTGATGTGCAGAACTGTAGTAACTTCAGAAGGATAAAATTGGTCAGCTACAGCATGAAGTTATGGGAAAGAGTAGTGGAAGCTAAGTTAAGAAGGGAGGTGATGATTATTGAGCAGCAGTATGGTTTCATGCCGGAAAAGAGCACTACAGATGCGATGTTTGCTCTGAGTGTGTTGAGGGAGAAGCACAGGGAATGTCAGGAGGAGTTGCATTGTGTCTTTGTGGACTTAGAGAAAGCATATGACAGGGTGCCTAGAGAGGAGTTGTGGTATTGTATGAGGAAGTTGGGAGTGTCAGAGAAGTATGTAAGAGTGGTACAGGATATGTATGAGGACAGTGTGACAGTGGTGAGGTCTGCAGTAGGTGTGATGGATGCATTCAAGGTGGAGGTGAAATTACATTAAGGATCAGCTCTGAGCCCTTTCTTATTTGCAATGGTGATGGACAGGTTGACAGACGACTGATGCTGATGAAAGCACTCAATAAAATTAGATTGTGTTAACTGGTGCTTGGAGAAGTTGATTCTTGGTTTGTTCAACAAGGTTGACAGACAAGATCAGACAGGAGTCCCCATGGACTATGATGTTTGCAGATGACATTGTGATCTGTAATGAGAGTAGGGTACAGGTGGAGGAGACCCTGGAGAGGTGGAGTTATGCTCTATAGAGAAGAGGAATGAAGGTCAGCAGGACTAAGACAGAATATATGTGTGTGAATGAGAGGGAGGATAGAGGAATGATGAGGATGCAGGGAGTACAGGTGGGGAAGGTGGATGAGTTTAAATACTTGGGATCAACAGCTCAGAGTAATGGTGAGTGTGGAAGAGAGTACAGGCAGGATGGAGTGGGTGGAGAAGAGTGTCAGGAGTGATTTGTGACAGATGATTACCAGTAAGAGTGAAAGGGAAGGTCTACAAGAGGGTAGTCAGACCAGCTATGTTATATGAGTTGGAGACGGTGGCACTAATGAGAAGATAGGAGTCAGAGCTGGAGGTGGCAGAGTTAAAGATGTTAAGATTTGCACTGGATGTGACAAGGGTGGACAGGATTAGGAATAAGTATATTAGAGGGTCAGCCCAGGTTGGAAGGTTTGGAGACAAAGCCAGAGAGGCAAGATTATGTTGGTTTGGACATGTGCTGAGGAGGGATGCAGAGTATATTGGGAAAAGATGCTAAGGATGAAGCTGCCAAGTAAAAGGAAAAGAGGAAGGCCTAAGATAAGGTTTATGGATGTGGTAAGAGAGGACATGCAGGTGGTTGGTGTGACAGAGCAAGATGCAGAGGACAGGAAGAAATGGAAACAGGTGATTCGCTGTGGCGACCCCTAACAGGAGCAGCCGAAAGAAGAAGAAAGATTTTTGCATCGGTCCATGGTCAGTGGTCTTTTGTAACTTTGAAGAATATGTGCTGTTATTGGTCCTTATCCTATTGTGCTGAGTTTGATTCGTTTATCAGCCAGTTGCTAAATGTGTGGTTTGGAGCAAGTCACTTAAACAGGCTGTACTGCAGGATCATTCTGAAAAGTGACATAGGTACCTAGTGGGCTTTCATGGTTAACAGGTAAAAAAAGTTACTGTTTGTTTGTGACAGGAAGAAATGGAAACAGATGATCCGCTGTGGTGACCCCTAACAGGAGCAGCCAAAAAAAGAAGAATTATAGTCTCTTTTATGTTAATGGAAACACTTTGTTGTCTGAACATCCTGTTTGCAATTCCTTGTTAGAGTTCACTTTGTGATGGTTCTGCATTTACCCAGGCTTCTGAAAGGAAGGTTTGAATCTGAAAACATAATAAGAATCAGCAGTTTGTATACCACCCTGTCCTTATCTTACCCTTAAATTCATAGGGCTAAGTCTTGTATCAACTCAAGATTTCCTAAGTGGACTAATGCATTTAATGGCAAAAGTTCAGTAATTTGCAAATAATACTGTATTTACATTGGTTTACATTTCTGATGAAATGTTGCCTCTTCAGCCTCCATGTAACATTTTTCCTGACTCTTTATTGCCTTTGCAAGGATGTTGTTGTCAGGATGATGGGTTGTGTTACAGTAAATGCTGTTACTGAAGCATTTTAATGTGTTGATTAGAAATTAGTTCCAAGGCTACCAAAGGCGATGGTCTTTTCCTTACATGCCTTCAAAGGTCATGTGTCCTATTATATATACAGATAACATAAAGCCAACCAATTTTGTTAGCTGATTTTTAGCTAAATATCACTTTTTTAGGATTGTGTGGGTTTAACCATTTGATCCCTTTATCATTATATACAAAACATGTAAGATAAATTCATTAACATATGAGGAAAAAGCAATAATATTGCTTCAGATATTCATTCCATTAATATTTGCTATCTTGTGGAATTTTTGATAGTAAACTATATTGCTATAAACATATCTCAAAACTATACATACATACACACACACACACACACACACACACACACACACACACACATACACACACACACACACATAAAACATCCTGGCCATTTCAGACCCTACAGATAAATATGTCTCAGTGTTATACTACATAAAGGACTGTTATTTTGGGCTAGTTTGTATCTACTTCCATCATGACTGTTAATGTCCATTTGAAAAGCTGAAAAATCATTCAAAGTTATGCTTCCTAGAATCAAATAAAAGGAAATTATTATTATTATTATTATTATTATTATTATTATTATTACATAATTATGTGTTACATAGTTCATGGTTTGTATAAGCATATTTAATGTAATTTCTATTTAAATCTAATTTCCTGATTAGATCATGTGAACAAAGTCTTCTCTTTCAAAACCTGTAAATTGTGTTTAAATTAGAAGTACAATAAATTAGTCTGTGTGTAGACTCTTCAAGGGAAGAAGACAACATAAAATCCATGCATAATATGAACACTGAGATTAACGATGTTGCACACTGAATGCAAATCATCATAATTATGTTCTGAGTAGATAATAACATTGATTATATCTGTCTCAATCAACTGTGTAACAAAAATATCTAGTTTTTATAATGAGCTATGATTGACAGTTTCTGTGGATATTCACTTTCAAGATTATCACAGTCTTAAGAGTTGCACTGACAATGGTTTAGAGAGATTGCTGTACAAGTTTGCCAACTTATTCCAGAGCAATATGCCAGCTTTTAAATAGTATATAAGCCTTTCTAAAAGCTATACTTTTATAACACATGTGATTGTTACTATGAGTCAAACGTAAAGCCAAGTACAATTCTAAACATAAGCAGTCTGTTTTCTAAGACGCAGTAAAACTGAAAACTTCAGTATTATTTTAAGTATTGGGAATAATACAGCCGACTTCTATTCACACAGTTACTAATATTATTAAGTTGTTTATCACTCCTAGCCAGATTAAATGCAGAATCCTATATATTATATATATGTACTCAGGAAGGAACCATAAATTCCAGTCATTATTAACAATCAGACTGCAAATTAGTATGGAGGTACTAAAGCTAAACTCTACAACAATGACCTCTAAACATATGGCTAAAAGATATAAAATCAAAGTTACAAGAGTAATTATTATAATGCTTGCAGACATCTAAGCCAGGAAACCGTAAAACAGCCATACGATTTAAAGAGACAGGATAGAAGTGATTATACTGAAGATAATTGAGAAGCTCAAAAATAAGGTGTGGGGGCAGAATGAAAAGTTCTATACTTTTCTTTGTGATTTAATTAAATATCTGAAGTATGAAAAACCTGTAAACTTTCAGGCAAAGCTTACTCAGAGACTATGATGAAGTTATTCTGGTCTTGTTTAAGCATTTAACTTAATTTACATCTAAGGAATGAGTTTCTCATCAAGATCCTGAATCTTTGAATGCTTTTAATATACGTTTGAATGAATTAAGGTTTGTTGTCTCTTTACCTGGTTATGACCTTCTTACAGCTTACGATTTTACTCCCCTCTTCACCCCTCCTCAAACTAGGCCACCCTGTCTTCACACTCTTTCTTTTTCCATCTGCCTCTTGTACTATTCCTCCACCTTTAGCCTCCTTCCTCTCTCATTTCATCCTCTTATCAGTTGCCAGTAACATTTCCACCCCTATTTCATTCTGGCAAGAAACTTGTTTCTGTCTACATATCGCCCTCTAGTTTACACTCTTCTTCAGGTATAATTCACTCACTCATAAATAATTTTTTGCTGTTGAATCTTATTTGGGTTGCATTATATATTTATTACTCAAACTCACGCTACATACTGTAAACTCTGTGTATATATTGTCAAATTGTACAATTGCTTTCCTGTTCTTGTAAATATATAAAAACTATTATATTTTTTTCTGTAATGTTTTGAAATCTATAGTTTCAAGTTCTAGAGCTTTTCACTCCAGACGTCCACTGAAAAGGAATTATTAGTTGGACAATCCCACTAAACAAAAGCAAAATAAAATAAAATGAATAAAATATAGATGTATGAAGGGCAGACGTTAATGGTAAGGTTGAAATTAACACTTTAAAAGTCAATATTTCCAGAATAGGAAAATCTATTTTACTGACCAAGTACTCTAAATTATTTCTCCAAATGACATTAATGATAACTGAAAACAGAAAAAGAAGACGTAATATAGGAATTCATGCTCTAAAATAAATTAAAGGAAAACTGAGATGTTATATATGTTTTATAAAAATACCTTCTCCATATAAATCCAAAGCTGCATTCATTCCCAGATTATGAAAGCACACACTGGGTTCTCATAACTCCTTCAATAAATCCAAGTAAACAAAGCTGCACTAATCTTAAACCAATAAATAAATAAATACATACATATATACACACTGAAGCGACATTAAAGTCACATGACTGTAAACGTCAACTAATGCAAGAACAATTTAACACAGTGGTAAAAGGAAATTTGCTATTAAATATGTTAAATTACCTTTTAAAAACTGTTTTCTTTAGGATAAGAATGTCTTTTGCCTCTGTCACCACAAAAAAAAACAAAACAAAACAAAAAAAAAAAAACACTGTGACTTTTCTAGATAAAAAGAAACAACTGATGTGGTCTTATTTATCTCTGTCAGAAAAATGAAAATACCTTTGAGATGGACATATGCATCTTCAACATTAAAGAAAAAGAAAGCTTTAGACACTTTGTTAAGGACTGTACCTTTTAGTCAGCTACAACATCAGAACTACTGTTACCTTACATACTTTGGTTACATCACACAATTTATACTATATGATTTCCTAGAGAGCTATAACACACATATTGCATAATGTTTCAGCAAACTATATATGTAACCTGTTATGGACTGACAGTTACTACCGGAAATGCCATTTGAATAATTTTTAGAACATGTGTAAATACTAAAGAAAAATGACAGCAGCAGAACCGTACAGTATGAATTTTCTGTATTTTATTTCTGGATCCTTGCTTTGACTAAATGGATACAGTTTCATTATCTGACATTCAGTGACACAAACAAAAAACTATTTACATTAAAGGAGAAATCCACCCAAATGTCTAATGTTTTTATCCAAAAAAGTATTTTTCCTCACCTGTAATCAAAGACTAAACACTTCACATACAGAAAAAACACAGTCATAAATGGCTAGGCCAGTTCCACTGATACAGGCAGGCATGTCAAGGAATCTTATGACATTTTTATCAGTGGCATGGTCAAAAAAATAAAAACAACAAGTAAAATTACAAGCAATTTGTCATCCCCATATCCGTACTTTGGTCGAGGTACAAACAGTACAGCACTTTCTGACCACGTCCTGCTCATACTTTGGCCCCGTCACATCTCTTAAAATGCAAGCAGGCTTTGTTGGTCCACAGTTCATTTTTTGTACTACTTCCAGATCTATGCAGTACCTCTTAATGTACTTCAGGAAATGATCCCCAGTTGTAAATGGCAAGTTATGTTCAGCAAGTAGGCCCATAAAGGCTACTTCAGCGTCCAACACTTTAGCATTGATTTGCTGAGTGGCAAACCTTTCCGTCACCTTCCTCCCAGTCGAATGCTTGGTGCTCATCTTGTGCTTCTCACTGTCCATATGAAGCTGCAAATCATTCCGCCCTCCATGTCTGACATTAATATTAGTAGCACATATCTTGCAAAATGCATAGTCTGGACCTCACTACTTTCCATTACCAGTCAAAGGTGACCTTCCAGCAAGTTTGGAATGTGACCATTTGCTTCTTCTTTTCTGAGGTAGAATCTTCAGAGGAGAAGAAAAAAGGGGGATGTAATTAAAAGGTGTCAAGGTAATTCACAGGTGTGCTGTGACTCTACACTTTTACTTACAATAAACAAAGCTGGTATGACGCCAAACAGCAGTCAAAAAAATTCTTACCCTTCTGAGTTGTTGCACTATAACAGTGCAAGAAACTTTGCGTTGCACCACCTTCCATTGTGGCTTGTACCATGCTGTTCTGCGATTCAGCCTTGCCTCAGCTTCTGAAGAAAAGGAATGATTCAGATATGAGAATGAAATCCAGGAACCTCTAAAAGTGTGTGCAACTCAGTAAGACTGAGTAATACACAGCATCACACACTCAAAATGCGAGTAAGCATTACTGGAAATCAATAATGCATCCAGGAAAAAAAATATTCAAAATAACTTGTAATGCATCCAAGAAAAACCTTATTATTGCAAATAATTCATAACTTATCCAGGAAAATCTCATTACAGCAAATGACTATGGATCCAAGTAAAAGCACATTACTGAAAATACTTCATAATGCACGCAAGGTAATTGTTGCAAATGATTTGTAACATGTCTAAGAAAATGCTTATTGCAAATGATTCATAAGAGACTCAAGAGAAAGCTCATTACTGCAAATGTTTCATAACATTTCCAAGAGAAAGCTCATTATTGCAAATGATTCATAACATGTCTAAGAAAATGTTTATTACATATAATTCATAAGAGACCCAAGAGAAAGCTAATTACTGCAAATGTTTCATAACATTTCCAAGAGAAAGCGCATTATTGCAAATGATTCACAACATGTCTAAGAAAATGCTTATTGCAAATGATTCATAAGAGGCCAAAGAGAAAGGTCATTATTGAAATCAGGGCCCTCCTGTGAATCAACTCAGAACCTATATTCCTGTGCCAGTTTTGCCAGCAACTGGGTCCATAGTTCAACTGTCCAGATTTTTGTAGACTGTCCAGATGCCTACCCCATATTTTTGGTCTGTTCCTCTTAAATGTTGTGGTTTTCTGGATTTTTGTGGCAAATTGGTGAGGACTGAATTCATTAAATAATGACAACCATTTCAGTTTCATATGTCATATCCTTCAGAAAATGCATGTTAACACAACATTTATTCCAGAAACTTTATAAATTTTATAAGAGCAATACTTAAAATTTGTCCCTATTTTTGAGGCTTTGTCCCACCCATTATTTTTGGATTTGACCAGATTTTTCCCATATGAAATAAATTTTAGGAGCAATAAATAGCCTTGCTAGAGAAGTCACAGGAGTACAACTTTTGTTAATAGTACATGACTATCAACAGTTGCTGTTGTTGTTTGTCTTTCGGCTTTTCCCAGTTAGGGGTCGCCACAGCAGAACTCCAGTCCGCTAATGATTGGCAGTAGATTTTCACGAACGCCGAGGTGCCAGCTTGACGTCCAACCTTCAACGAAGGCACGCCCATTTACACATGTCTTTCGAATGCCACCCAACTGCAGGGAGGACATGCAGACTCCACACAGAAGGCACTTCCCGCACTCCAGCCGAGAATTGAACGGGAGAACCTCTTGCTGTGAGGCAACAATGCTACCGCTGCACCACCACAGTATATCTCAATGCAAAGTTTTGGGCTGGTTTTAATAACCTTCTTCATTCTGGGAAACCCTCTACTCCTACCCCTTCTAAACTTACTGGTAAAGACCCAGATGAAGTAGCCAATAAGTTTAACTCATTTTTTACTGAGACCATCCAGTCCCTAGCCGGCAAGTTACCTTCCTTCTCACCTTCCTCTACTAATCCTACCCCCCTCACAGCCAATTCAGCTGGTCAATCTCCACCTGCCTTTTATCTTCAACCAATCTCAACCTCCTATATTTGCTCCCTATTAAAGAAACTTAAACCATCCAGCCTATCAGCCGATCGACTCCCAGCTGAATACCTTCAAATAGCATCAGAGGTTATAGCCTATCCTATCTCCATTCTGATAAATAGAAGTATTACTGAGTCTAAAATCCCCACAATGTGGAAGATATCATATGTCATCCCACTTCACAAGGGCGGTACCTCCATGGAAATATCCAATTTTAGACCTATAGCAATAATGTCCCCGATAGCAAAAATCTTGGAAAGATGTGTTCATAAGCAACTCCTCCACCATCTAACCATAAATAATCTTTTGTCTAACACCCAACATGGCTTTCGCCCACATCACAGTACAACCACTGCCCTTCTCTCCTTTGTTAACTCAGTCAACTGTAACCGTAATAATAAACTGATTACCTCTGCGCTCTTTCTGGACTTATCAAAAGCTTTTGATATGGTTAATCACCAAGCACTGCTCCATACCCTGAAAATATTTCACCTTGACTACTCAGCCCTAAGCTGGTTTGAAGACTACCTGTCAGGGAGACAACAAGCTGTTCAGTGGCAAAGCAAGCTATCTCAATTACTACCAAACACCATAGGAGTTCCCCAAGGGTCTATACTTGGTCCCCTTCTTTTTTCTGTATTTATAAATGAGCTTTATTCTGTAATCCCCAATTCAACATGCATTCAATATGCAGATGACTCCACCCTGATCTGCTCCGACGCCTCCCTCCATAATCTCCAAGTAATTACCCAAAACTGCTTTGCTGCAATAGAAACATGGTTTATTGAGAAGAAACTTATCTTGAATCCAACAAAAACTAAGCTACTACTAATTTTCCCCACCTCAGCCTCTACCTTAGCACAACACCCTACACTCACTAATAATATGACCTTCCGAGTTCAGTCCACAAATGGTACCATAATAGAGCCAGACACTAATGCCAAACTACTTGGAGTAACTATCGATCACAAGCTCAAATTTGACATGCACATTAGCCAAACTATTAAAAATGTAAACAAATCTAGGCTCTATGTATAGAATTAAAAACTTTCTAACCCCTACTACTAAACTAACCATTGCACGCACTCCATCTTCTCTCCACCCTACTGTATGCCTCCCCTGTATTCTCCTTCCTTAATAAAGCTGAGCTCAATAAACTCTCTAAGACTTATAATCATATTGCCAAATTCGTAACAGGAGAACCATACCATACTCATCACTGTCTTAACCTAAAAACTAGCCTGGTTAGAACTCCCAAATCTTCTTAAACTTAATCAACTTACTGAAGCATTTAAAATTATCAAGGAACCACATAAAACCCCCTCTTTAAACAAACTATTCATCCCCTATTCTAATCTCAGCTGCCTTAGATCCTCCAACAGTGAACTAATACAAACAATCAAAACTAATAACTTGGGTGGGGATGCTCTTTACGCCAATTCCATTGGAAAACTATGGAACTCTCTTCCCAGTGACCTAAGGCTAACTACCTCCTGAGTAAGTTCAAAAGCAACCTCAAATCTTTCCTAAAAGAACATTGGCTATGTTCCTGTACCAAACCTGACTAATCCTAAAAATACCAATACTACCCATACTATCCTGCTTTTTTCTCTCTTCTTTACTACTGTCCTAAACTATAGTACAGGATCTCCTCACTGTAACAACCATAGCTATGAACTTCCACGAGCATATTTACTCGATATTTCTTTACCGACATATGGAGCCTATAATATCAGCATTGATAATGTCCTAAAATCATATGTTTTTATTAATCTACTTGTCATAGGAATTACTTATGTTATAGCTAATTTTTAACATGATGTCTCTTCATATTAAGAAAATCTATAAACTGTACACACGTAACTCAAACCTAAACACTGTCTCACTTATGTATATGTTTTCCTTTCTACCTGGAACATTATTGCTACTGTTATATCTCTACTTCGGACTACCTGACCATGTTATTATGAAATTGTTATATGTCAAACCTAAACCTTGTCTCAATTATGTATACGCTTTTCTCTTTTTTCCCTGAACTTTCATGCAACTGTTATGTTGAAACATTTTATACCTTACCATGTTATGTTGCCTTTTTGAAATGTAACTTAATACCTGTTTAACTGTGGAGCTTTTCTCCCCGGGTCTCTGCTGAAAAGGGATATGTATCCAGTTGGACTAACCCGGTAAACAAATGTAAAATAAAATAAATAAAATAAATAAATAAAATTATTTTGTTTGCTTTATCCAGTTGCTGGCCACAGCTCCACTGTCAGCAGAGTTTAAAACATAAAGACAGTAACCAGAGGTTGATCACCAAAGCCTTTTCAACAAGTCCCTCATGACAGTAGTAAATTAGTAATCCATTCTTCACTAAAACTGCTAGATAAGATGCAGTATTTTTTCTGCAACACGGTAAGCAAGTCACCTAAAAAACTACCATTCAGAAAGGGCACGATTCATCACTGTGAAGCATCATTCAATGTATTGTTATCCTAACAATAAAACTATTCACATTTTCTGACAACCACAACCGCCACAGAAAACGTGACTAAGCATACATAGTTAAAAATAAAACAAAACATTTCAGAAGTAAAGAAAAATTAAACATATAGATATCAAAAGACTAAATCCAGAATAAATCCCAAAACACTAAAATGCAGAGGAGGAGGGGACAGAACAGCTCAGTTCTCTGATATCACTTCCAGAAGGCAGACACAAATTATGTTGTGCTCCTGCAATGTCTGTAACCCACAAAGCACAAAGATCTAACAAACTGTGAGATACCCAGCAGTTCATCTTATTACTCTCCAGAACGTGCTCTCTGCATAGGTTATAATATTAAATTAGAGCATTGCTAACTGCACTTGTTCTATGTATTACTGGCACACCGACAGCAGACACACCTTACTTTTTCCACCCATCCTCATAAGCACACTAAAAGCACTCTGGCTTCACGTACTACATGGACTTAGCAACTCATACAACACCTTAAGAGAAGCACACTTCAACTGCTTTGCTTCAACTAGCAACATTTCAAAGATACTTAAGTAAAATCCTTGCTGCAAGGACATCATTCTAAGCCAATTAAGAAGGAAACAGATGAATAAATAACACACACTCACATAAACACAAGTCAAGAAAGAAGAAACAGCAGAATAATGCACTGCAGCTTAATTATCAGGCACTGCAGCTTAATTTTCAGGCACTGCAACTTAACGATCAGGCACTGCAACTTAATTATCAGGCACTGCCTATCAGGCACTGCAACTTAGCTATCAGGCACTGCAGCTTAATTATCAGGTACTGCAGCTTAATTATCAGGCACTGCAACTTAACTATCAGACTAGCAGAGAAACTTGTGTCTCTTCCTGGTCACAACAGCTTCATGCCAGCCTCCTTTCCACTCTTATAGAGAACCATACCGCTCAACTGTCCAGATTTGTTGATTCATATTTTTGGTGTATTTTCATAAAAATTTGTGGTTTTCTGACTAATGACTGAGATGATTTGAGTATAGAAGTCACTAAATAATGACATATACTTGAGTTTCAGATCAAATCTTTAAGAAAATGCATGTTAACACAAACAAACCCTGTTACTCTAGCAACCTTCCAAATTTATAAGAGCAATATTTAAAATCTGCCCCTATCCCCCCCCCCCACACCATTTTGTCAGGCTTTGTCCAGATGTCTTGCACTAACAGGCTGAGAGGTATGCAGCTGAGACACATGGAGCAGCATGGCCGATACCTTTTTATATCATTAACGGTACAGGATCTAGATTATGAATGCTTTCTATTATGACAAAATATAAATACACTCCTCTTTCTGACCTTCTTATATAATTTTTAAAAGCCACTGCCATGACTTTTAATGCTGAGAGGCTGCGAGACAAGAGTAGTTGGTCTGTGCCTCTTTCTGTCATTTAGTTTTTGCCTGTGTTTGTCATTCAGTCTCCCTCTCAAATAATTGCAGTGCCACAAGTTGCTGTATTTTTGATTATACTATTAGTAGGGCAAAATTCAGACTGCAACACTTACACATTATGGTTTAAATATCTTAATACATGTAACAAGTAATCCAAAAACTCAAAGGAAAGGGTGCCACAGAACCAGGAACCAATAAAACCACAATAGGCACCCAAAGAGGCAGAAGGTAATAATAAAACACGAGCCTGTAGGTGTAAGCAGCAGCAGGTTTAATCACATAAACGCCACACAATACAAAGCGTTTTCATCCACCAGACTTCCTCAGATGTAAAATGAAAGAATGAAGACTGTGTCTGCTTATATACCCCTCCCAATCTAATTAGTAGTTAAAACAATTGTTTAATTGACACCAATTAAATCCTGTAACTAAAATAGTCATGACAACCTTTTCCACAAATACAGATGAAAGTAGATAAAAACATGCACATTCTTTAAAAGAACTTTAAAATAAATATATAAATACTAAAACCATCACAATGTGTTGGAAGATAAATAAACTCGAATCAAAAACCAACAAAAAGAACTTGCAAAACATTATATATACTTATTTTATAGTTTTGCAGCTCTCGTTTTTAAAATAGGGGCAATGGATATGTATTTATTCAGCCCTGGGAATCTATTGGCTTCCAATAACAACTGCCAAAATATTTCTCTCACCTCTATCCTATTTCCCCATGGGCCCCACCTCACATCACATTGCACCTTCTCTACAACAAAGAAGCCCCATTTTGCTTGGGGACATGTCATTGTATGCTTAAACAAGGCATTTTTAATATCTTCGACTCTTATAGCATATAAATGCTCATAAATCCTCCTTTTGAGTTTACGAGTGGTTTTTCCAATGTAAAATGCACCACAGGTTTTACATAGGGACAAATAAATCAAGCCTTCACTATTACAGTTGGAAAAACTACTACTCTGAATCTGATGGTCTCTTGACAGGATGTATACAGAATCCTGTCTAAGTATATATGGGCATTGGGCACATGCCCCACATTTGTAGGTTCCCAATTTCTTACATGAAACAATAGAACCATTATACTCCAGCAAATCCTTGAGGTTCCTGCCTTTTTTATATGTAAATCCTAGGGTGTTGGTAAACAAAACATCCAACTCTGAATAACACTTAAACCTGCTCCAGTGTTGAGTAATAATGTTTTTAACCCTAGAGGTATTCTGATTATAAAACATCACATAGTTACCCCAAGGTTTCTTGATTTCATCCCTGGTAACGTCACCCTGGTAGCTGTGTGGTACTCTGCACATTTATTGGTACTATCACACTGGTATCTCCTGTTCCCAAAATAGGGGCAAACCTATCCTTTCTCCCATTCTTTACTTCCTCCAAAACCTCATCAATTAAATAGTTAGGATACTTCCTAGATATAAACATTTCTTTGACTCTCTGACTTTCGTCTTCGAAGTCAGAGTCCAAAGAGGTCATCCTACAACTACGGACAAATTGTCCCTTGATAATACTTCTCTTCTGTTTAAACGGATGGGAACTAGTGAAATATAGGTACGAGTTAGAAAAGGTTTCCTTTCTATAACATTAGATGTAAACTGCTGCCCTAGGACGTCTTTTTTAATAGTGACGTCCAGAAAGTTCATATAGTCATATGTAATATGGGAAGTAAATTTCAAAAAATTAGTGGTATGGTTTAGATAGTCTATGAATTCTGTTAAATTTTCCATACTACCTTTCCAAAAAATGCAAATATCATCCAGGTAACGTTTGTAATATACCCAATATTGTGCATATTCAGACTGGAACACAAACTTCTCTTCCCAAACCATGAGCACAATGTTGGCATAAGTAGGGGCACAACTTGCCCCCATGGCTACTCCCTGGATCTGTTTAAACAACTCACCCTCAAAAAATATAAAGTTGTGTTTCAATACCAAATCCATCAACTCTGTATAAACCAGAAAAGTATTGTGGTCAAGTTTTCCATGTTGGTGAATGGCATCCTGGAACCATTCTGACCCTGTAGAATGTGGAATCACATTAAATAAATCCTGAATATCAAGGGTTATAAATATTAAGGAATCTGAATACATGTTACTATTAATGCTTCTCAAAAATTCCCAGGAGTCCTTAAGTATACCATTGCCCCTAACCCAAATGTCTTTTCATTTTATATCCAAAAATTTGGCCAACGGTTGGGTTTTAGAGCCATTGGCTGCCACAATGGGTCTCAGGGGTGGATCCTCCACACTTTTATGTACCTTGGGTATCCCGAAAATAGCAGGGATACGGGGTCTGTCCACACTGAGATACTTAAAAGTGTCCTGGTTTATAAAATTGTCATTCAGCATGTCCTGTAAAACCAAATCAATCTTATGGTATGCTAAGTTAATCTCATTCTTGGATACCCTAACATACCTATTGGCATCATTAAGCATATCCATCATCTTACTGGAATGCAAAATACTGTCCATGAAGACCACCCCTCCACCTTTATATGGGGCTTGTATAGCAGGAGATAGAATACATTAATGAAGTAGTGACCAATGATCTTATGTTTTCTGTTGAAAATGAGAAGAGAAAATATTTTATTATTAAGCAACAGGTGGAAGAAAAATGTCATGTTATTTTTAAAAGGAAGTGTGGCAAAATAGATAGGGATTTGAGGGATTACAGACAGAAAAAAGTATACCCGTACCCTAAGAATGACAAATTTGGTCGAAAAAATATTTTTTTTGATAAATCTGGACCACAACACAGTACTTATTCCTCTTCTTTTCCACCAGGGGGACACAATGCCTGAGACTCTATGGATCATAGAGTGATGTACAGTGATTCAGGGATGGGGGAACATCAGGATTCAAACCATACTGAATTCCCTGAACTTAGGAGATCAGATAAGTTAAGACACAAATCCCCTGTGTGGTATTTTTACAGGGGTCCCCCAAATGGCACGAGATAAATAAGAGTGGTAGCCAGGAAGGGGGACTAGCCAACATGTTGGACCAATGGAGTACAGGGAATATTACTGTGGATGGACCATGTCACACCCTACATGACTTTAAAATTTACAATTACAGCAGTGAGGAGATTGACAGGAAACATTTTCTTTTATTTTCAAAAAGTTTTAAATTCATCCCCTCTACAGGGGGTAATTTAGTGGACAGCTTAATAGACTTGAGGATTTTTCTACGGAAAAAAGAATTTAGATATTATGTTTCAGGGGCAACATGATGGTGGTACTAATAGTGGTATTAGAAGACCTAGTACCTATAATCCTCCTATACACCCCCAGCTAAAAAAATTTGAAAGGGAGGTCGAAGAAGAAATCAGGAATGTTTATAGGGGTGGATGGCATGGTAAATTTAACATGACTAGAGAAGAAAAGGTACTTCTCAAATCCATTCAAGAAAATAGATACCTGAGGGTGATGCAACCCGATAAAGGTGGAGGGGTCATCTTCATGGACAGTATTTTGTATTCCAGTAAGATGATGGATATGCTTAATGATGCCAATAGGTATGTTAGGGTATCCAAGAATGAGATTAACTTAGCATACCGTAAGATTGATTTGGTTTTACAGGACATGCTGAATGACAATTTTATAAACCAGGACACTTTTAAGTATCTCAGTGTGGACAGACCCCGTATCCCTGCTATTTTCCGGATACCCAAGGTACATAAAAGTGTGGAGGATCCACCCCTGAGACCCATTGTGGCAGCCAATGGCTCTAAAACCCATCCGTTGGCCAAATTTTTGGATATAAAATTAAAAGACATTTGGGTTAGGGGCAATGGTATACTTAAGGACTCCTGGGAATTTTTGAGAAGCATTAATAGTAACATGTATTCAGATTCCTTAATATTTGTAACCCTTGATATTCAGGATTTATTTAATGTGATTCCACATTCTACAGGGTCAGAATGGTTCCAGGATGCCATTCACCAACATGGAAAACTTGACCACAATACTTTTCCGGTTTATACAGAGTTGCTGGATTTGGTATTGAAACACAACTTTATATTTTTTGAGGGTGAGTTGTTTAAACAGATCCAGGGAGTGGCCATGGGGGCAAGTTGTGCCCCTACTTATGCCAACATTGTGCTCATGGTTTGGGAAGAGAAGTTTGTGTTCCAGTCTGAATATGCACAATATTGGGTATATTACAAATGTTACCTGGATGATATTTGCATTTTTTGGAAAGGTAGTATGGAAAAGTTAACAGAATTCATAGACTATCTAAACCATACCACTAATTTTTTGAAATTTACTTCCCATATTACATATGACTATATGAACTTTCTGGACGTCACTATTAAAAAAGACGTCCTAGGGCAGCAGTTTACATCTAATGTTATAGAAAGGAAACCTTTTCTAACTCGTACCTATATTTCACTAGTTCCCATCCGTTTAAACAGAAGAGAAGTATTATCAAGGGACAATTTGTCCGTAGTTGTAGGATGACCTCTTTGGACTCTGACTTCGAAGACGAAAGTCAGAGAGTCAAAGAAATGTTTATATCTAGGAAGTATCCTAACTATTTAATTGATGAGGTTTTGGAGGAAGTAAAGAATGGGAGAAAGGATAGGTTTGCCCCTATTTTGGGAACAGGAGATACCAGTGTGATAGTACCAATAAATGTGCAGAGTACCACACAGCTACCAGGGGTGACGTTACCAGGGATGAAATCAAGAAACCTTGGGGGGTAACTATGTGATGTTTTATAATCAGAATACCTCTAGGGTTAAAAATATTATTACTCAACACTGGAGCAGGTTTAACTGTTATTCAGAGTTAGATGTTTTGTTTACCAACACCCTAGGATTTACATATAAAAAAGGCAGGAACCTCAAGGATTTGCTGGAGTATAATGGTTCTATTGTTTCATGTAAGAAATTGGGAACCTACAAATGTGGGGCATGTGCCCAATGCCCATATATACTTAGACAGGATTCTGTATACATCCTGTCAAGAGACCATCAGATTCAGAGTAGTAGTTTTTCCAACTGTAATAGTGAAGGCTTGATTTATTTGTCCCTATGTAAAACCTGTGGTGCATTTTACATTGGAAAAACCACTCGTAAACTCAAAAGGAGGATTTATGAGCATTTATATGCTATTAGAGTCGAAGATATTAAAAATGCCTTGTTTAAGCATACACTGACATGTCCCCAAGCAAAATGGGGCTTCTTTGTTGTAGAGAAGGTGCAATGTGATGTGAGGGGGGCCCATGGGAAAATAGGATAGAGGTGAGAGAAATATTTTGGCAGTTGTTATTGGAAGCCAATAGATTCCCAGGGCTGAATGAATTACATATCCATTGCCCCTATTTTAAAAATGAGAGCTGCAAAACTATAAAATAAGTATATATAATGTTTTGCAAGTTCTTTTTGTTGGTTTTTGATTCAAGTTTATTTATCTGTCCAACACATTGTGATGGTTTTAGTATTTATATATTTATTTTAAAATTCTTTTAAAAAATGTGCATGTTTTTATCTACTTTCATTTGTATTTGTGGAAAAGGTTGTCATGACTATTTTAGTTACAGGATTTAATTGGTGTCAATTAAACAATTGTTTTAACTACTAATTAGATTGGGAGGGGTATATAAGCAGACACAGTCTTCATTCTTTCATTTTACATCTGAGGAAGTCTGGTGGACGAAAACGCTTTGTATTGTGTGGCGTTTATGTGATTAAACCTGCTGCTGCTTACACCTACAGGCTCGTGTTTTATTATTACCTTCTGCCTCTTTGGGTGCCTGTTGTGGTTTTATATATCTTAATCCATGCTTAATTTAATATTCTTAAGTAGTCATTTACTGAGCGTTATACAATGTTATTTTACAATTTTAGCTATTCATTTGTATTTCTATTTCCATTACAACATTACCTGCAAAAACACATTTGTAAAACAAGTTCCAACCATCTTTTAAGCACTTAGATTTCCTGGAAGCCAGGGTTTTAAACCAACAATCATACTAAAACACACACACACACACACACACACACACACACACACACACACACACACACACACACACACACACACACACACACACACATCACAAAGCAGCCCACTCAAACATAATCTATAAATGAGAATCTCATTACAAGAATAAATCTCTGATCCTCTAACTGCTTAGAATTTTGTATATCTCTCACCTACTGAAAGATTTAAAGTTAAGATGATACCATGTATGTTAACCACCTTAATGTTTGCGTTTCCCTCTTTTTCAAGATAAAATCACTAACTATTTCTTTTTCAGATACTAACTTGCAGCCCATCCTGTGTGTATGTGAGTAAAATACGTACCTTTGTGTATATATTGTTAAACAAGTTTTAATTTTGTGATAATTCACTGTAATAATTTCACTGTATTTACACTTGTTATGTACACTTGGAGCTTTTCTCCCTGAGCCTCCCTGAAAATGAACCTGTATCCAATCAGACTTTCCCGGTTAACAAATGTAAAATAAAAATAAATAAATACATTTTATGTCACATATTGCCATCCCTCTCAGCATCTACACTAAAGAACTTAAGCCACAGTACATAAACCTGCAGTTCTGACTGTTTTTAGAGCAGCTTACCTACTGTTAGTGAAAATAAAATAAAATCCTTGATCGGATCAAAACTCACAGTGATGGACCAGAAACCAGACCACAGACATCCCGGGAACAATTCCACACATCCACGAACAAGGAATGGATGATGAACCATGGCAAGCTGGAGCTATAAAATTCCACCTTTCAATAATGGATCGGTGAATCCTCCAGACCACCACAAGTACGACTTAGTGCAGGTGCTGCTGTGCTGACTCTCAGTCTCCCTTGATCTCGAGTGTGCATCCAACCGCAAGAACAAATGATATTCTTCTCTCCAACAGCTCAGAGATTGTTAACCTTCCACCATGCCGACGCTGCTTTGATATGTGGACCGAGCGGACCTAATTGGGCCCTTCATCCATACCAGATCCGCTGCAGCTGCTTGAGTTACACAACTTCTGCTTCCGCATAAGAAAATGTTTGCAGCATGCTGCATACAAAACATGTGCATAAAGCAATGCTCTGATTGTCTGAGATGTCTACAGGGGTCTATATTAGAAGACCGACTGTTTAGGTGATCGAACACCTAAACATCGATCTTCTAATATCAAACCGCACAATGTCGAACGTCCCAGGGAAACACATCCCTCAGCCACAACACAAAAAACATTACTTTACATCTAAATTAAGTGCGGGGCTTCACCCCCCACATCCCCGACATGAAAGGCTGTGCCCCTCACACACCCCTAACTAAATATACCAAATCTGAGATCACTCAACAGTAGGGGAAATAGCAAACTCTGGCGAATGGGTAATGAAAATCTTTCCCTGCGTTAAATCGGCCATTTGCCATTTTTTGCTTTCAATATTAGAAGATCGATGTTTAGGTGTTCGATCACCTAAACATTTGGTCTTCTAATACAGACCCATCTATGGCCAGAACAGAGCATGCTTTACTGTAGATCTCGGGTGTACTTGCACCTAAACCGGGTACTCAGGAAAGTAAGCTTATTTAAGCTTAAAAATAGGTGCTCCCGGTTAATTCGGGATGATTACAGGCCCATAGCCATATTATTCCCTGTGGCAAAGGTAATGGAGAAATGCATTCACATGCAACTTTTAACCCACCTACTTGAAAAAAAATCTACTAGCCAACTGTCAACATGGCTTTAGACTATTTCATAGCACCACCTCTGCTCTCTTATCCTTTTCTGACCATATTAATAGAAATCGAAATAATGACACACTATCCTCAGCCCTCTTTATTGATCTGTCTAAAGCCTTCAACATGACCAAACACCACTTCCTCATAAACACACTCAATAACCTGTCGTTGGATGCTCTTGCTTTTCAGTGGTTCTAATCCTACTTAAATAATAGAAAACAGGCTGTACTGTGGGAAAACACCTTATCTTCCCACCTCCCAGATACCCTAGGGGTCCCACAAGGATCCATATTGGGACCTTTACTTTTCTCCATCTTTACAAATGACCTCCATTCTGTAATCCCACAAGCCACCTGCATCCAATACGCAGACGACTCCACACTTATATGCTCTGCCACTTCCCCATCAGAACTTCAGTCTCTAACCCAAAAGACCATTAGCACAGCTGAAAATTGGCTTCTGCATAGATGTATTATCTTAAACCCAAAAAAAAACAAAAATGCTATTATCCACCCCCACCTGTAGAACCTCCCCACTTAACTTTACCGTAACCTCTAGTAACGGAGCCATTATATCTCCTGATACTACCACTAAACTACTCGGGTTCTAATTGATAATAACCTCTCTTATGAGCCTCACATCAATAACACTATAAAAACAGTTAATAAGAAATTAGGTTCCCTCTACAGGATCAAACCCTTTCTAACTCCACTAGCCAGAATCACCATTGCCTGCACCCACCTTATCTCTACTCTGCTTTATGCCTCTCCTATCTATACCAAATTATGTAAAAGTGCTCTGAACAAACTGTCTACCTCTTACAACAATATTGCCAGATTTGCTGCAGGGTCCTCCTATAGAACCCATCATTGTATCAATCTGAATCAACTAGGCTGGCTAGAATTGCCAAATCTAATACTCTTCAATCAAGTAATAGTAGCCCACAAGATCCTGTATCAACCAGAAAACACACCTATACTCACTTCACTAGTCACCCCCTATAATAATCTCAAAACCCTATGCTCATCTAACAAAGTACTAGTACAAATATCTAAATCTAATAACTCAGCTGGTGACACTCTGTTCTCTAATACAGTGGGTAAAACCTGGAACAGTCTCCCCAATTACCTAATCTCCCTATCCTCCGCTAACTTATTTAAAAGTAAACTTAAACCCTACCTTAAATCACACTGGCTATGCCCCTGTGCTAACCCAGATTAAATAATGAACCCTTCCCATAATACCGTGCTTCTTATCGCATTATCTTATTTAGGGCATGCGCCTATGTATATATTGTTTGACTTTATCAACTATAACCAGTCTACTCTTTGGACCACATGTGTAATTTTACAGTATGAGTGTGTCCGTGTACTGCTTCCAATGAATATTCACTATATTTCATTTTTTTTTACATTTTTTGTGTGACTTTCTAATTAATAGTTCCAGTGTCTTTATAAATATCATTGTCTTTATGTATTTTTTTTTTAAACTTGTGGAGCTTTTCTACCCGGGCCTCCAGTGAAAATGGACATACATCCAGTTGGACTAGCCTGGTCAACAAATGTAAAATAAAAAATAAAATAAAAAAAATAAAATTGAGAGCTATGGCCTTCTCCACCTATCTGGACTTACTTGAATCCACCAAGATTCAACCCTCTACCCTGATTCTGGGTGACTTAACTACCTAAATATATTAATAGATGACTGGAACCACAAAACTTATAGACTTTAATTTAAAAGTTAAAAACTCGCTTTTAAAAACAAGACATTATAAGAATGCAAGTGTAACTACATAGCAAGTTGTGAATACACTTTGACCAAATGGCTTCCTCAGGCTAAAGATATCCAATACCTAGAACTGAAAGATCAAATGTCAAATCCAAAATCACATCATTCCTCCATGAATCTGATTACGCAACTGTTTGAGATGTGGTCTTAAAGAAGTAGTTCTATTAATGCCTGGTGGAATACAAGCCTTAAACCTGAATATCCATTTTACTTCTTCATATTATGTTAATTGTACAATGTCACCTCCTCTCAATGGTGTCTTAATTTAAGTATCATAAATTTAAAAGTATGTGTGTATTTGTCTCCATTATATGCTTGGAGACTGCATTTGTTAAAACATTCCTTTTAACTTCAGATAGCTGAAATACCACCGACTGAGCAGCAGGCACGACTACAGTCTTTGGAAACAAGTTCTCAACAAGCATTTAACATTTCTAAGTATAACATTACCGCACAAGAAATAAGTGTTTTAGCTAAAGGTCTTACATTTATACTGTCACAACATACTGACCTAGCACAGGCTATCACTGAAATAAAACACTTATTAAATTCTGACGACTATAATGAAATTAATAGGACAGAATTTAAAAACATAACATCTCATGTACAGAACGTCCATGACACTGTGCTTCATGAATTGTGTATAGAGATAAATGTATTTACTTATTTTAAGGCAGAGAATCCAAAATGACCTGTTTTTTATGGAATACCAAACAATACACAAGAATTTGACATCTCCTCCCATGAGGCCCATAGTGTCATCTCAAGGGTGGGCCACCAAACCTATTTCTGTATATCTGGACCAGCAGTTAAAAAAGACTCTATTAGGAATTGGAGTACTTATTAAGGATACAGTGGACTTTTTACCACAATTGTATCACTGGTCAGCACAAAAGGACTTTACTGATGACTTCTTTTTTGTAACACTTGATGTTGACTGACTTTTTACTGTTATTCCAAGTAGGAATTTCTTTAGTTAGGGAACACCTAGATGAGCATTCAGACTACTCACAAACAAAAATAGATCTTATTTTGAGTAAACAGACAAATAATAATGTGTTTTTATTTCAACATAGGATATATAAACAAAATAAGGGTGTTGTGATGGCTGTGCCAGTTGCAAACACATATGGGAACATAGTAATGTATCAATGAGAAAAAGAACATGTACTTAATAACAATGTATACATTAATAATAATATTAAATTATATAACTATTCCATAGATGACCTTTTTCTCATTTGAAGTGGTACATTAGAATGTTACGACAATTTTAAAACATATAACAGGAACTACGAGTTTCTTACACTTTAAAAGTGAGATTTCACCGTCAAGTATAAATTTCCTTGACATCACAATTTCTAAACAGCATAGTGGGAAATAGGAGCAGCTACATTAAAAAAGTAGTGAAAGCTAAGACATATTTCCACAGGACAAGCATGCACCCTCTATACATATTTAGAAACATGCTGTGTAATCAGTTTAATAGGGTAGCTAGACTTAATACAGCTTGATACTATGAAAACACAATTAGACAGGTATAGCACATGAATGTTTACAAAGACGTTATAAAGATGCTGATATCAACCAGGCCCGAACTAACATCATTAACAAATGTACAACAGAAATGAGACCTTATTTTCAATCTCCAGACCCTTGTATACTAAGATCGAATGAACATAACAAGAAGCTCAGATATGCTATTACATACAGTGATAGCACTTTTAAAATAAAAGAAATAGTTAACAGATACCGGCCAATATTAACAGACATTCCTGAACTTAAAGACTTAACTGCTATCCAACCAAGATATGCACACAAGAGACAAAAAACTTAAAACAAATATGCTTTCTTATAGGGAACAGGCAGTTACTTTAGAACAGTTTACTAGCAAAAAAAAAGGGATGTTTAAATGCAATAATTGCACATTTTGTAATTATCTACATACAGAAAAAGTATACAACATCCAATAACAGGAAAAGATTTTTATTTGAATGCTTATGGAAATTGTAATTCTCATAATTGAATTTATTTAGCAAAGTGCACAGCATATTATATTGGTAAGATGAATTAAAAGTTTTAGGAGAGAATATGCTAACACCGATCTGGAATTAATATGAATGTTTTAACAAATGCACTCCCCAAGCACATAACGGACACAATTACAACACATACTTTTAAATTCATGAAACATAAATTAATTAAGACACCACTGAGAGGGGGTGACATTGTACAATTAACAGAATATGAATAATTAAAATGCATATTCCAGTTTAAGGCTCATATACCACCAGGAATTAATGGAACTACGTCTTTAAGACCACATCTCAAACATTTGCATAATCAGATTAGTAGATAAGTCATGAGATTTTGGATTTGATGTTTAGTTTTTCAGTTCTAGGAACTGGCTATCTTTAGCCTGAGGAAGCCATTTGGTGAAAGTGTATTTGCAACTTGCTGTGTAGTTACACTTGCATTCTTATAATTGCTTGTTGTTTTTAAAAATGAGTAACTTTTAAATTAAAGTCTTATAAAAGTTGCATGGTTCTGGTCATCTATTAATATAGTTGAGCTGACTAGAGTATAGATTACTGGATTTATCACTGTACTAATACTGTCTTCCTTCCTCTGACTTTAACTACCCAGTCATAGAGTGAAAGACCTATTCTAGCCCAGACATAAATGCCCAGAGATTCCTCAACTTTGTCAATGGTAATGCATTGGATCAGTTGGTCAACACCCCCATGAGAGGTGCAAATATCCTGGACCTGGTACTAACCAACATGAGTAGCCACTGTAACACCCCTACAGTGTCATCCTTCTTGGTAAGATCCGACCATAAAGCAATCACTTTTGAAGTCACAACCTCCCCTGACCCTCCCTTATCAGGG
The DNA here is from genome assembly GCF_019279795.1 of Protopterus annectens. Taxonomy (NCBI): domain Eukaryota; kingdom Metazoa; phylum Chordata; order Ceratodontiformes; family Protopteridae; genus Protopterus; species Protopterus annectens. The sequence continues at coordinate 350,620,781 of NC_056743.1, read as the reverse complement.
TCAAACAAACAAAAAAAAACTTTTCCAAAACTGACTACAATCACCTGAGAGCAGGTATAAGCATCTTCACAGCCACCATCCATTCAGTTGGAACTAGTACTAATGTCCAAGCCTACACCAAAAAACTATATGAGTACCTACATAGCTGCAAGGACTCATCAATACCTGACAAGGCCAAATCATCTTCCTCAAGGAAGAGTAAACCTGTCTGGTGGACAGCAGCAATAAACAAACTCTATAATAAAAAGAAAAAAATGCTATTCGGGACCAAGAAGGAGCAGGTACCAAGTTGGAAGCAATCTCTCCTTTGAAAAACCAAATAAGGTCACTAGTGAAATCCTTTAAGGCTAACTTAGAGTCCACATCCACTAAGGATAATTACAAGGCCTTCCTCATATACGGCTGCAATCTTAAAGGTAACACCCAAATCTGCTCTGAAATGGTGGTCAGGAGTACCACATACACAAATGCTGTAGATATAGCCAACCTGCTGGCAGACATATTCAGTGAAAACTCCCCCCCTTTCCCCATCAGTAAACCAGGATATCCCCAGCACCTGCTCCCCTCACCTCATCACCAGGAAGCTGGTCTTTTATGTCCTCTCAAAGGCAAAAATTACAGCCTCCATGGGACCTGACAACATCCCTGGCTGCGTCCTACATGAACTTAGCCATGAGCTCTCAGCACCATTAGGCACCCTATTCAACCATAGCCTGAGCAGCGGCTTCATCCCAGCTCATTGCAGGACAGCCATTGTCATCCCAAACACAAAGTTGGAGCGTCCACTGACCCACACAATTATAGGCCCATCAGCCTAACTAGCCTGATCTGCAAGGCCATGGAATGCATTATCATGGACCTTATAAACAAGGACATTAGCAACTTCCAAGTACTTGACCTTACACAGCTTTGTCTTGTCAAAGGGAGATCATGCCTGTGAAACTTGGTCGACTTCTTTGAAACAGTCACCAAAGCCATGGATGAGGGGAAGACAGTGCACACCACCTACCTTGACCTAGCCAAAGCCTTCAACACTATTCTCCACTTGGGCATGATAGATAAACTCTCTCATCTAGGCATCGGCCGGTATGCTACCAGATGGGTAGCTAACTGGCTCACTGATAGAACCCACTCAGTCAAAATAGGGGAAGCCACCGCTAGCAGTAGACCCATAATGAGCAGTGTACCCCAAGGATTGGTGTTGGGGCCTCTACTGTTTGGGATATACTTTTCTGAGCTGTAAGCCAAAACCAGTGGCCTGTGGCTGACCAAGTTTGCAGATCACTGCAGACTGGGTGGTGTCTTAAATTCCCCTAGTGATGTGATCATCATCCAAGAGGGACTTACCCAAATTAATGACCAGTGCCAGAAGCATGGCCTAAAACTGAATGCCAAGAAATGCATCATTATCCCCTTTGGGTGAAATGGCATCCACACTAATTATCACATTAATAACAACATAATAAGCACATAATCAGTTGTGAGGGACTTGGGCACCCAGGTTGATAGCAACCTGACTTTCAATCACCACGTTGTCTCTGTTATATGGAATGCTTTCTACATGGCCCACATCATAAGTAAGGGTAAGTAAAAAGTATACCGGATGGTACCAATAGAATCCTCAGCCAAAAAAGAAGACCGATGTGGTATAAGAAACACTGATGGATTCAGCACCCAAAAAGCAAAGACCACTTCACCTTTCCATAAACGAACTCTTTAATTGGTAAAAATACGAACAGACAAGCGCTTTCACGCACCTAAGTGCGCTTCCTCAGATCTTCACATTTAAACAGCATTTTGCAATGAGTATATATACCCAGTAGGATTTAATTAATTCAAATTTAGTTCAATCAATTATTCAATTAGTCTGTAAGGGATGAATAGTGCTCATGTTTGTATACATAAAGAAACAGTGCAAAACAAATTCAGGTAGCATTTCCACATTGCCTTTCAGAACTTGAAGTTTTATCAATAACACATGATGGTATATATAAGAATATATTTCTCAAAAACATTAAGATATTATATTATAGTATTATAGTACTGAAGTCATTTAATATATAATAAACCTTTAGTCTTCATGTAGAAAATATTCGTGATGAATACATAGAAAATAAAGCTCAAAGCTCTCAAAAAACATATGTGTATAAAATATTCTAGTGTTGTTTGTTTAAAAAATACATAAAATGTATATAAAAAACGCCAATTCTATATTATATAAAGCTAAGAGTATTAAAAACTGAAGAGATATATATGTATATATGTGTTGAATGCATAGGGTAAAGAAACACCTATGTATATTATGCCTTATTGTATTTATATTTATACTAACTATTAAATAAATAAATAATAAAATCCAAAGATGTAAATAGCTATTAGTTATTCAAAATATACATATAAATATAAATATTCTATATAATAAATATATGAATAAATAATTAAATATTGAATATACTATTATAAATCAATCTAATTCATGTAAAATATATGTATATATTAATATCATTATGAAATATTTCATGTAATGTATTTATAAAAAATCAATAACAATGTTAAAAGAATATATATAATAATTTTCATTTCTAGACACAATATATATTTTTGAGTAGCAAATATGTACAACACTTTTAGATCACCAAAACATCGGTAAAAGTAAGGAAATCTATATACAAATAAATTTAAGTATTCATTACTTATATATCCTAAAACTGGTTTAATACAAATGTTTTGATTCAGGCCTGGATGTAGATGGGCACCTAATCTTAAAATCCATGATAACTCAATATTTGCTAGAGTGTTCACATTATCACCCCATCTCTTATTCAAACCTACAAGTTGCAGTACTCTAAATCTGAAACTATGTTCTGTGAATTCATTTATATGTTTAGCTAAGGCATTCTTTTCATTCTTCTTCTTTATTTCATAAATATGGTTATATATCCTCTGTTTAAATTTCCTCTTTGTTAAACCAACGTAGAATGCTTCACATTTTGTACATGTCACTAAATATATCAAATTCATAGAGTTGCAGCTTGCATAAAATTTAGGTTTAAATGTGAAATCCATCCTAGGGTGTATATATATTTGTTTATCACTAATGTGTCGACACATATTACATCTAGTACATGGAAATGTGCCTACAGTATTAAGATGTAACCGTTCATTTGACGTGCCCTTGCCTTCTTTAAAGCATAACAACCGTTTTAAGTTGGGTGAGTTTTTATATATATATAAGGGTATTTCATCCAGGAATGAGGAGGTCATAACATCCCTGTACTCCTCCCTTATCAGACCCATTACTGAGTACAGTGCCCCCTTTGGTATATAACTTGCCAAGCACATGCAGCAGCTGGAGAGACCACAGAGCTTCATGACCAGGAAAATCCAGGGTCTCAAACACCTATCCTATACAGATAGGCTAAAAGCCCTGTCCCTCTACTCAGTCTTATACATACTGCTCAGAGGTGACCTGTGTCTGCCATACAAGGCCATCTTAGACCCAGCCTTGATGGAGTTGCTGCATATCCGTAAGTCAAACTCCACCAGTGCAAGGCCTCAACCTGGTCTGTGACATTAATAGAACTTGTTGGCAGGATAGATTTGTGTCCCAAAGACTCCCCCATCTGTGGAACAGACTCCCTCTCCATGTCAAGCAGAGTACCTCACTGTCCCTCTTTAAGAGGAACCTGGATGACTGGATGGGAAATAGAAAATACACCCCTGGGATCACACCTGATGGACAGGGGAAACAGGTGCTGACTTTATGAGAACATGGGCAAAATTCTTGGCTAGGCTTATAAGGGCGTCCAGGCTAATAGCCTAGTATTTATTTATTTTACATTTGTTAACCAGGCAGAGTCCAGCTGGGCAAGTAGCCCATTTTCAGCGGAGACTTGGGGAGATAAGCTCCATAACAATAGTACAAAAAGATTACAAAAAATTTTTAAAAGATTTACAAACAATATACAAAAAAAGTTTGACAGTTGCCAACAATCACAGTTTACAAAAAGATGAATGTAAAACAGAAAACATTACATTTCTTAAGCCTTATTACAGGCTCATTAGATATATAACTAAATACTATTGTGGTATTTTCATTTGGTAGAAGTAAGACAAGAAGATAGCAGAACAGAAAACATTTGATCGAAGGCATGAGAAACTAGCCAGGAGTATTACAGGAGCATAGACATTGTTGAATAAGGTATTCCTTTAGGAGTTTTTTGAAGCTATGATGATGTGTGTTTTTTAAGATATTCGGGGGGTAATAGGTTCCACTATTTGGCTACTTTGAAAGAGAAGAGAGAGCCACCGAAGTAATTATGGGACTTTGTAACCTTGAGTATAAGTTTATCGGATGACCTAAGGGTCCCCTGAGGTTGGTATTTAGTTGCACTAAGTTGGAGAGTGCAGGGCAATTTTCTGGTGTTTGGATAATACAGTGGGCAATGGTTAGCTGATTGACCAATAACAGATTGGGAAATTCAAGCCAGTGTAATTATTAAAGAGCAAGGCAATGATGGGTCCTGTTGGGTATATTGGCAGCAAATTTTGCTATTTTGTTATAGCAGGAATCAAGTAAATATAAATCAGACTTGTGCAGGTTAGTGAAAACTTGAGAACAGTAAAGAAGTGTAGACAGGAGGTGGGATCTGGCTGTGGCTAGTCTAGCATTTTGAGTAAGGTAAAGTTTGGCCCTATATAGTGCACCAAGTTTGATGTAAACTTTCTTTATTGTGAGTGATATGTGTTTACTGAATGTTAAGTTATTGTCTATTGTGACACCAAGTAGTTTTGTTTGGTTAACTGGTTCTATTATAGTGCCATTAGTAGAGTAGATGGAGAAAGGAGGTGGTTTTGCTTTGGATTTCCTGTTAGAGAAGATCATTGATTTTGTTTTGTTTGTGTTTAGGATGAGTTGAAGTTCATTTAGATAATTTTCTAAATCTAGAAATGACTTTTGCAGTTTATCTTGGAGATCTTGGGGTGTGGGAGCAGAGCAAATAAGAGTAGCGTTGTCAGCATATTGAATGACAGAAGCAGATACAGTGGCAGTGCTTAGACTATTTGTGAATAAAATGGAGAGGGCCAAGGATATAACCCTGAGGAACCCCAACAGAGACTGGGAGGAGCATGGAGAGTTTATTATCCCATTTAGTTGCCTGTTGTCGATTAGTAAGGTGCTAAAGAACTAGTTAAGAGCTGGAGAGTTGAGGTTGAAGGAGGCTAGAGTGTTGAGTAGTAGTTGGTGGGATACCATATCAAAAGCTTTGGACATATCAAGGAATATAGTAGAGACTAGTTGTCCATTGTTTTTGAGGAGCTTGATGTAGTTAGTGAAACTTATGAGGGCTGTGGAGGTACTGTGTTTTGGATGGAAGCCATGCTGTGAACTAGATAAGAGGTTATTTGTAGTGAGGTGGTCTAGGAGCTGCTTATGGATACATTTCTCTAAGACTTTGGCTAGGGGTGAGAGAATGGCAATGGGCCAATAATTACAGAGATCTTTAGATGGGCCTCCCTTGTGGAGGGGGATGATGTGGGATATTTTCCATAGTATGAGGACATATTGTTCTGCGATGGAATGATTGATTAGGATAGATACGAGATAAGCAATGGAGCTTGCAGCTGTTTTTAAGAAGTCATTAGGGAGATGGTCAGCTGCTAGATAGGCAGGTTTTAGTTTTGATAGGATTTTTTAGATACAAGAGGTTTGTATGGGTTTAAAAGAGAAGTAGTTTGGTTTAGAGTTAGTAGAAGTAGACACTGTAAGGGGTTGGTTAGATTTGTTGTTGTTTAAAAGTGAGGTGACAGTTGTGATGAAATGAGAGTTAAATTGGGATGCTATACATTCAGTGCTATTTGTTGTAGATGGTGCAGGGGTAGAGGTTTTACCAGGGGTGAGGAGGTATCATCCTATGAACCTATGAATACTATTGAAAAACAACTCTACCTTCACACAGACCAATAATCCTTAAAGCAGTTTACAAGATTTTCATGGAGATGGGCACAGACACTGCATATAATATTAAAGAAACTCAACTGCCTAGACAAGTGTGGCTTTGTCATGCTAATATTACTACCTTTTATTGGGGGTGGGGTTGGCTACTGAGACAATGGCATGAACCATGAAACTGTGAGATTCAAAGGGTAGGAAGCACAACATTTTATTTATTTTATAAGCAGCCCGGTGGCTCTTCTGCAGAACCAGGTTAGTCATTAGATCTGTAGAGGGAGGTCCTTAGGGCTTCCGTAGAGGTGCTATGCTCCAGTTATACCTTCAGAGGGGATAAAGGCCACTGAAGACCTTTTCCACAGTCACCCAGGCAAGGAACATGACACAGACAAGAAGAGAGAGCAGATGATGCAGGCTATGGCATAGGAACTACTACCCACCTCATGGTGCCAGAATGCAGACCACAAGGGAGCAGTAGATAAGTAACATTTTCAGGTACAGTAGAAATAACAAACCTTAGGGAAAATAAAAATGACCTATGCTGCAAGCCTGTACCCTTAATGAGCCATATGCCTCACTGTGCTGCAGGCCTGTACCCTTAATGAGCCATATGCCTCACTGTGCTGCAGGCCTGTACCCTTAATGAGCCATATGCCTCACTGTGCTGCAAGCCTGTACCCTTAATGAGCCATATGCCTCACTGTGCTGCAGGCCTGTACCCTTAATGAGCCATATGCCTCACTGTGCTGCAGGCCTGTACCCTTAATGAGCCATATGCCTCACTGTGCTGCAGGCCTGTACCCTTAATGAGCCATATGCCTCACTGTGCTGCAGGCCTGTACCCTTAATGAGCCATATGCCTCACTGTGCTGCAGGCCTGTACCCTTAATGAGCCATATGTCTCACTGTGCTGCAGGCCTGTACCCTTAACACTGAGCACATCTCATAAATGTTTTTGTTACTGATGAATCCATTTTAAGACATACAGACACAACACTAATTAGGCTGGCTAAGGATAGGGTGACAGATAACTGCAGCTCCAGTGTAAGGATTAAGAATTTCACAAGCCCTGTACTAACCCAGGTAAAGTTACAGTTTTCCATGTGGGTATTCCATGCTGTGGGACACTGCTGAGCTCTCTACTTATGCTTTCAAAGAGGGCAAGGCCCTGGCATTGAGCAACATTCTATCACCACCAAGAATGATGCCTAAAGTAAAAGATAAAATAATTGGATTCAATATTTGGCCAGTAAATTGATGTCAGTCTAGGGACAGCCAGTATGTGGCAGCATGGGATGAAATGATCAAGAGAGTCACTGGCTTTCTCAAGGGTGGCCTGCATCCCCCCATTTTTATATAGTGGCTAAAAATGTTGCTAACTCCAAAGTGCTTTTTTTAGGCAGAGTTTAACTGATGGACATCCCAACATAGGAAACTCCAATCTGGAAAACATTGAAGAAGTGCTGTCGAAGGCTAGAAGGCCAAACAACGAAATCTGTGAACTTGGGCCTTCCTTAGTGTCAAAACCATCAGCATTTGTGTAATTACAGAAAACTGATTCCATTGCAGTGATAGCGCTCACGGCATTCAAACGTACAGTGTTTATCATGGATTCAGATCCACTGCAACTGTGGGGGAGTTTCTGCATTTATTCATAATTTCATTGTTTCTCATTAGGTTTCACCTGAAACAAATCTAGAACTGATTGAAGTTCTACTTAAATTCAATAGAATTCATTACTACATAATGCGGTGGTGGTGCTGCGGTAGCATTGTCGCCTCACAGTAAGACGCTGTCCGGTTCGATTCTCATCTATAGCGTCTTTTGTGTGGAGACATGCATGAATGGGCATACCTTCGTTGAAGGTTGTGCATCAGAGGTGGCAACTCGGCACGTGAGAATCTACTGCCAATCTTTAGTGGACCGGAGTTCCGCTGTGGCGACCCCTAACCAGGAAAAGCCGAAAAGACACAACATTATCGATAATTATACAGCCTCCAGCTATGACCTCTTCTGAGTATGTCATTATGGACAATTATGCATCCCCAGCTATGTCCCCTCTTGACTGTCATTATGGAGAATTTTACAATCCCAGGTATGGTCCCTTCCCAGTATATCATTATGGGCCATTATGCATCCCCATCTATAACCCCTTCTGAGTATATGCAGAATACATTAATCCAAAAAGTTGGAAATTGACTCAAATACATTTCTTATGGTTGACGTCAACTCTCCGGACATGAACAGCAAACATTTACTAACAACAACAACAAGTATGCCAGGAGATTTCTGGACTTTATAATACCAAGTCACTTGACCAACATGTCCTCCCACCCATCTGAGGTGTTAACTTCCTGATCTAGTCCTTAGAAACTGCAGCAAGTTTGTTTCCCCTAGTCAGTTCTTGCCACGTTGCTGTGATCTTCTCTATAAAGCCTGTTTTGTGGCCCTGGATAATTTCTCGACATTCAGGGATTACGTTGTGACCAATTATTTACTGTTTACTGATTTTATTGACAATCACTTATTGATGATCACTAATGGTCCAGCCCCTCCACAAACCTTGTAACTGAGGCTACTGTTTACTGCTCTGAATTTTACTCCCTCTATTAATTCATGGAGGCATCCATGCCAATCTGGAGTGAGCGTATGGCAAGCGAAGAACTAAATCCACACAGTGGAACTACCACAACAACGAAGTCTAAAATAAAAAGAAAAAGCTTCTGCTCATCTTTAAAATATGTCCAGTTCACCATTACACCTGCTAAGTATCTCAAACTTACTGTCAGGAAATATAAGGCCAGCTACGACATTAGGACTGCTACTAATTAAAAATATTTATTTTTATTTTTATTTTTATTTTACATTTGTTGACCGGGCTGGTGTAGCTGGATACATGTCCATTTTCAGTAGAGGCCCGGGGAGAAAAGCTCCACATAGAGATACATAATAATACAATTACATAAAAGAAGTTATACAGTGTTAAGAAAAAATATTTAGGAAATGTAAAATAGTACAGTGTAAACAAAAATCGAAAATCCCCCCCCCCCTTTTTTTTTTTTTTTTTATGGTATTCCAGTTCATAGGTTACAGTGATAATTTATGCATAAAATGCTTATAATTAGTGTACGTAGGATAGATTGTAAATATTACATATGAAGACATGAAGGAAGGGAGGGAATGAGTTAGGGGGAGAAGAAATTAGCCAGGGTTAGTGCAGGTGCATAGCCAGTGATTATTGAGATGTGATTTTAGATGTTTTTTAAAAAGTAGGGGAGAAGTCTGAGCTGTGATTTCGGTTGGAAGTTTATTCCATAATTTTCCTACAGAGTTTGAGAACAAGGAGTCACCTGCTGAGTTGTTTGATTTAGTTGTGTTAATCAGTAGTTTGTTTGAGGAACGTAAATTTTTGAGGTTGTTATATGGTATGATAAGGCTAGAGAGTATAGGAGTGTTGTTAGGTTGATACAGGGTCTTGTGGGCTAAAGTAAGTTGGTAAGATTGAAGCTGGTTAGGGAGTTCAAGCCAGTTTAAGTGTTTAAGATTTAAGCAGTGGTGGGATCATAAGATATGATTCAGCTATATTAGGATGATTAGAAATAACCTGCAATTTTGTACTGAACTTATCTCAAATGGCACCTCCTTGTTTAACCCCAAGGACATTGCTAATATTGTTCTGGACAAACTCTCTGCAAACTTCCCTCTACCTGCCCAGTCCTCTCTTCCCTCCATTTCCCTTCACACTTCCTCTCCTGAGATCAATTTGAAAGTCTTTTGCCACTTTACAAAATGGATCCTGACAAAGTCACTGGATGCCTGCTGAGAACTGTATCATCTCTCTTAACAAAACCCCTCCATCAACTCTTCAGCCTGTCTGAACTGGTTATGTCCCTGAGGAGTGGAGAATGCTTGTTGTAGTGCCCTCACATAAACTGGTCCTTCTGCTGACCCTTGGAATTGCAGGCCTATTAGTCACACTAGTTCAAAAGGTTCATAGTAGTTACTATTCTTGCAGTCTATGGGGAACATTGAGTAGCCTATCCCAAATTCAGAGTTGCCCCTAAGCACTGTCTCATTAAGAAACTTGTTTAAGGTCACACAGTAAGCAAATGAGGGGGTGTGGGAAACAAACCCTGTACCATGAGAACTTCAGCTCACAGCTTTAACCCACTACACTAACTCCCAGACTTTCTCACTGTTGCACAGCAAATGACAGTATTATTTGCAAGACTTTGGAATGTACTATAACTGAAAAACAGTAACAAAGGTGACCTTATATGTCTGGATACACATCTCTTTAGCTTTCTAAAAGACAGATATTGCCTATTTAAACTGGTTGAGTTTTTTGAAAGTGTTATTTAGGCCATGCATAAGAGGCATACAGTGCACAATGTTTACCTAGACCTTGCCTAGACCTTTGACACTTCTTCCATTCTGGGATTATTGACAAAAATCTCCCAACTCATCATTAACCCATACATAGTTCACTGGAGTGGTAATTAGTTGTCTGGCAGAACCTAGTCCATTAAAATAGGAATTATATGTTCTAGAAAGAAAACAAATCTCACTAGTGGTGTCGCATTGGTATATATATTTCTGACATAAAAGCCAATGTCAAGGGACTTTGACAAACCAAATTGCTGACTGGCAGTTAACACGGAGGACTAAACCTCCAACTTGTTAATGAGCTGCTGTCCATACCAAGTGTGCAGGGAATAACTCTTCCCACCATCATTTACCTACTCTGTGACATTGATAGTTAACCTGATAGTGCTTTGGGGCAATTGGGAATTTGGGCTAGGCTTCTTAATGGTCTTCTGGACTGCATGCCTAATAACAATGAACCCGTGGTTGTTTCTTAAAGTGGGGTTGGTATAATGCTTAATATGGTTACCTCATAGACTTAAAATATAGGGTTTGAGTCTCACCTTTGAAAGGGAAATTAGCTAGAGTTAAAATGGCCCACAAGGGCAGCTAGCTTAGTACTTTTTAATGAACCTATAAGATGCACACACTCCCCAAATATGACCTGGTGCCCTCATCTTGGGCTGCCTATACCATCCAGATTACTAGAAAAGTGCCTCTGCTAGAGTCATGCCCTAGGTGACCGCCTAGTTGGCCTATGTCTAAGGCAGGCTATGATAAGATGAGACATAGATAAAGCATTTGATAAAGTGAGACATTAAGCAATCAGACAGATTTTAGCGGTATATGATGTGATGTTATGAGGTAGTGCAATCTGTGCCAGAGAGAGTAGGGCAGTACATCTGTCAGCATAGCTAGCTGGAGTTTTGTAAATAATTTTATGTTATTTGACTATCACACTGATTTGTACAGATATTTGAGTTAAAAATATATCTGTAAAGTTGCTTGTGTTAAAAATACATCAACAGTAGGTCCTGCTGGACTGAAAAAAATGGATGCATATATATTAGTTTGTATTGTGGTAACTAATCAAATGTGGATGTTTTATCAGAGAACCCTGGAAGCATGGAAAGTCTGAAATTGTATTACAGCTTTCAGATGCTGCCACAGTTCTTAGCAAAGCTCTGTGTGTGTATTGTACCAGAGTTAGATGACTAGAGGTGATGTCATTCTTGAACCAACATCTGGTTTCTTTAGACCTCTCACAGCAGCACTTTGGAACCTGACAGGAAAGATTTCTGACAGGATATATGTCTCATACATCCACACAGACAAAGGAGGACATCATCTGGCTTTTGCTATGGTAAGACACTCGGCACACATCATCTTGCCTTGCGCCTTAGTAAGTAGTTAGGGAACAGTAACTCTTAAGTCAGTAAGGGACATTTAATGAGAATAGTTCAGTATTGTTTTCTGCATCTGTGAGAAACTATCCAACTGTATTATTTTTTATATCTCTGTGGTTGAAACACTGTTGTTTATTGTATTCAGTATTCTCCTGTTTTCTGTTTTCATCATTCTCTTTCGGCTTTTCCCATTAGGGGTCGCCACAGCGGATCATCTCTTTCCATTTCTTCCTATCCTCTGCATCTTGCTCTGTCACACCAACCGCCTGCATGTCCTCTCTCACCACGTCCATAAACCTTATCTTAGGCCTTCCTCTATTCCTCTTACCTGGCAGCTCCATCCTTAGCATCTTTTTCCCAATATACCCATCATCCCTCCTCAGCACATGTCCAAACCAACGCAATCTCGTCTCTCTTGCTTTGTCTCCAAACTGTCCAACATGAGCTGACCCTCTAATATACCGATTCCTAATCCTATCCATCCTAGTCACACCGATTGCAAATCTTAACATCTTTAACTCTGCCACATCCAGCTCCGACTCCTGCCGTTTTGTCAATGCCACTGTCTCCAACCCATATAACATAGCTGGTCTCACTACACTCTTGTAGACCTTCCCTTTCACTCTTACCGAGACCCGTCTGTCACAAATCACTCCTGACACTCTTCTCCACCCATTCCACCCTGCCTGTACTCTCTTCTTCACCTCTCTTCCACATTCACCATTACTCTGAACTGTTGATCCCAAGTACTTAAACTCGTCCACCTTTACCAACTCTACTCCCTGCATCCTCACCATTCCTCTACCCTCCATCTCATTTACACACATATATTCTGTCTTAGCCCTGCTGACCCTCATACCTCTGCTCTCTAGAGCATATCTCCACCTCTCCAGAGTCTCCTCAACCTGATTCCTACTCTCACTACAGATCACAATGTCATCTGCAAACATCATAGTCCACGGGGCCTCCTGTCTGATCTCATCTGTCAACCTGTCCATCACCACTGCAAATAAGAAAGGACTCAGAGCTGATCCTTGATGTAATCCCACCTCCACCTTAAACGGATCTGTCACTCCCACTGCAGTTCTCACCACTGTCACACTACCCTCGTACATATCCTGTACCACTCTTACGTACTTCTCTGCCACTCCCGACTTCCTCATACAATACCACAACTCTTCTCTAGGCACCCTATCATATGCTTTCTCCAAGTCTACAAAGACACAATGCAACTCCTTCTGACCTTCTCTGTATTTCTCCATCAACACTCTCAGAGCAAACATTGCATCTGTAGTGCCCTTTCCTGGCATGAAACCATACTGCTGATCACTAATCATCAAACTCCTGTTTTCTGTTTTAATCATCATTAAATATTTTAATACCTTTCACTGTGGCTAATCCTTTAGAGAATGCTTTTAACATCTTGAGAGTACTTATGCTTGTTTTAGTAACACTGTGGCTGCTCCTGAAAGCCTTGCTGCTTTGGTCACACTCTACAATTTGTATTAGTATTAATTTTACACATTGTAATTGGGTAGACTTTGTAAGAGCCTTATGGTAGCTGACTAGTGACAGTGTGATTACTTCAGAGTCTGGGCAGAAAGGGGCACAGCCAATATATTTGTGCCAGCTTTTCCCAGGTGTGTATGTGTATGCGTATGTGTGTGTGAAACTCAAATATCCAAGTGCTTGTGTCATCTACTGGATACAGGGACACAGAGCTCTAAAATGGTCAATGTGCAGTTTTATGTGGGTCTGGAGAGAGAAAAGAATCCAGCCCCAGGTCTGGAGCATGCTTCCTGTGTGTTCTTAATGTAAATTGTGCTTGGTGCAGGGGGCTGCATCTGAAAATACTGTGTGAATCTAGCATTGCTCTTAGTAAATGTTTCATCTCCCAGGCCCCTGCATGTAAATGTTTCATCTCCCAGCCCCCTGCTTACACTCATCAAGGATGTCAGAACTTGTCAGAGATATGGGATGCATGGCTAGGCTTAAAAAGGCCCTTGTGGTTTTCAGCCTAGAAATCACCTATGAACTTAGTGACCATTCCTCACCAGAGTCAGGGGTGAGGATTGAGTCTCCTTGACTGCTGGTGTGGAGAAGGGACACATCATGTATGATATAAAAAAATATTAATGCAATAAAGAAATGTTATAAAAATGCATGTGTGAAAGTTATGATAAATGGATGGATGGGAAAAAATAAGTATTAATAGAGGAATAAAACAGGGATGCCCAATGAATCGGTGCATGTCTATTGGGTGAGGGGTTGCAATAATGGTGAAGGTGTTTACCTTACAAACACAAGGTGGTGTTTGATTTTCATATGGGATAATTGGCTAGGCTTAAAATGGCCCAGAAACAATGAGATAATACTAATGAAGATGTGAATCTGTGAAACTGTGATAACTGCAGACATAAGACAATTACCAATTAGTTTAATGCTAATCTATGAACTTGAGAATCTGTGAACCTGTGATTCATAGGTTCATAGGTGTTTACTAGGCTAATGACCACAAGGGCCTTTTTAAGCCTAGCCATGCATCCCAGATCTCTGACAAGTTCTGATACCCTTGATACGTGTAAGCATTGTCCTGGGAGATGAACCATTTACAGGTTACCTGTTGGAATTAGAGACACAGGTGCCAAACCAGGGATGAATTCCATTTTCCCATCCAGTTGTCCAAGTTGCATTTGAATTGGGTTAGGGAGGAACTCTGGTTCACATGGATGGGGACCCTGTTCCATAGACAGAGTAGTGTCTGGGATACATACCTATCTCTCCAGCAGGTCCTATTTATATCACAGGCAAGGTTTAAGTCTTTAGAAGGGATAATTTTGGTACTGCTTGTTTTGTGGATATGAAGGAGGTCCATCAGTGTGGGGTTTGACAATGCCCTGTATGCCAGGCATAGATCTCCACTCAAAAGTCTGTAGGAGACAGAATACAGGGATAGGGCCTTGAGGCGATCTGCATAGGACATATTAGTTATACCCTGTATTCTTGGAGTGAGAAACCTGTGTGGACATTCCACTTGTTGGATATGCCTGGATAGGTACATACCAAAGGGGACATCGTACTCAATGATAGGTCTGATGAATGCTGAATGAAGTGGAACAATGACTTTCTTGGACTTAGATGCCATACCTTTGTTTATAAGTTACGCAACATAGAAAAATTCCCTTCCCACTGTAGGCGTGTGATGATCAAAGGCTAGATTACTATCTATGTGTGTCCCTAAGTCCCTGACTACTGGGTCAACTCTAAGGGGTGTGTTGTCAATATGATAGTTATCAGGGATGGATGACTTCCCAAAGGATACTATTATGCATTTCTTGGCATTTAGTTTTAGTCCATGTCTCTGACACCAGTTGTCTGTCTGTGTCAGCCCTCCTGGAGAACATTTGTGTCAGTGTGAGATTCAATTACAGCTTCTAATTTACAATCATATGCAAATTTAGGCAGCCAGAGACCACTAACATTGGCTTTGACTTCTGAAAAGTAAATGCCAAAAAGGAGCAGTCCAAGGACTGATCCCTGAGGAACTCCACTTGTGACTGGCCTCTTTGTAGAGGTGGACTCCCCAATTCTAACTTCCTGGGTCCTGTCTGTGAGCCAGTTGGCTATCCACTGGGTGACATACGGGTTTGTACCTAACATCCTGAGTTTGTTAACAATGCCCAAGAAAGGTATTGTGTCAAATGCCTTGGCCAGGTCACTGAAGGCAGTGTGAATGATTTTGCCCTCTTCCATTGTTTTGGTGACCTTCTCAAAGAAGTCCACCAGGTTGAGTAGGCATGATCAACCTGGTGGACTAAAAAAACTCATTACTCTTGATCGTCAAAACTACTTCTCCTCACTCCAGAACCATAATACAAACAACCCTCAAAAATTCTGGAAAGGGATCTCCACTCTCCTCCACCCTAGCAAACCAGATACTCCTACCCCAGACCCTAATGCTCCAGAACTTGATTTAGCCACCCAATTGAATTCTTTCTTTATTGACTCTATTTCCAAATTGACCTCCTCATTCTCCGACACCTCCCTGCTAACCAATACCCCCTCACACACCCCTACTCTCTCTACTTCTACACCCTACTCCCCACCCACTAACTCCTCTACCCCCCCTTCTGCACAAACTCTAGCCTCATCACCACCACCCCAAAATTCCCCCCTTCCTGACTGCACCCTCTTCTCATTAAATCCCATACCTACATCTACTATAAAGAAACTCCTTCAGAAATTGAAACCATGTACCAATGCTCCTGACAATATCCCTTCTTACTTTCTCAGCATAGCTGCTGAAACTCTTGCCTACCCCATTAGCATCTTAATTAACTGCTCCCTACAGGAATGCACTGTTCCCCAAATCTGGAAACAAGCCTTTATTATACCTCTACACAAAGGTGGTAACAATAACAACATTACTAATTTCCATCCCATAGCCATCCTGTCCCCCATTTCAAAAATACTAGAAAAATGTGTCCAACTTCAACTCCTTCCTCACCTCCTGGACAACCATCTTATAACTCCTACACAGCACGGTTTTAGACCTAATCATAGCACTATGACTGCCCTCCTCTCCTTCCTTGAAATTGTAAATAAAGCCCGCGACTCTGGACAAGTTGTTTCCACCTTACTTCTTGACCTTTCCAAAGCCTTCAATACTATCTCGCACAGCCTGCTCTTAGCTAAACTCTCCAAACTTCACCTATCTTCCTCCTCCTTGAACTGGTTCTCTAGTTACCTATCTAACAGACATCAAGCTGTAAAATTGTAAAAAGCCACTTCCTCTTTCCTTAGTACCCCTACAGGAGTTCCACAAGGCTCCATACTGGGTCCTCTTCTTTTCAACATTTTTATTAATGACTTCCACAAATCAATCCCATTCTCTAGCATCATCCAATATGCAGATGACTCAACTATCATCTGTTCTGCCTCCTCTATCACTACACTACAAAAACTTACTCAAGATGCCTTCTCTTCCACAGAGCAATGGATGCTAAGTAATCATCTAGCTCTCAATGGTACCAAAACCAAACTAATGTTATTTACACCCTCTAAAGTCACTCCACCCAACATGGATACATTCTTAATTACTACTCAAAACAACTCTCCTCTTGAAATAGTGTCAGAGACCAAACTACTTGGGGTTCTAATCGACAACCAACTTAAATTTAACTCCCACCTGCAAAAACATTAAAAACGCATCAAAACTTGGCATGCTTTATAGACAGAATGCCTACCTCACATCTGCTACTAAAATCACTCTCTACTTCCTTCCTTATCCCCTGCCTTCTCTATGGCCCCACTACTAACTAATCTTCAGTCCTTGTTAAAAACAACTTACCACCTGCTATAACAAAATTGCAAAATTCGCCACCAGCCATAAGTCCTCCACTCACCACTGTTTCTCCCTCCATAAACTAAAATGGCTAGAACTTCCCAATCAACTAACTTACACTCAACTAACTCTAGCCCATAAGCTTATTCTAAACCCCTCCCTCTGTCCCTCCCTTTCCTCTGCCTTTAAAATGCACCTACCTAACAGAGTTCTAAGATCAAATAATCAAAATCTACTAGAAGTGCACAAACCTACTCATCCCCCAGACAAAAACCTTCTCTCCTTCAGCTTCGCTCGCCTCTGGAACTCCCTACCTCCACCCATCCGCACCACCTCTAACCACTCTACCTTCAAAAAGTCTCTTTTCTTATATCTAGCATCACAGTGGGAATGCTCTTGCTCCCACCCTACATAACTAACTCTACCTAATTTCTTTCAGTATCACACCCTACTTTTATTTAGTTACTATGTTTGTTCTCTAATCTGTATTGCTATTCACATTTGTTCTATTTCTAGCATGTTTCTTTCAATGTATTAACTGTTATTATTGCTATTCTGTATTTGATAAGTTGTAGTTTTATTACTGCCTACATAGTATTAATATCTCTCTGTACCTACATTGTCACTGTCAAATGTTGAATGTACATTTTGTCTTGGAGCTTTTCTCCCCAGGACTCCATTGAAAACGGGTTCTTTTTGGCCCAATGGACTATCCTGGTAAACCAACTGCAATAAATAAAATAAATAAATAAATCTTCCCTAGACGAAACCAAACTGGGTTGGGCCCAGTGTCTGGAGATTTACTATATCTCTATTGACCATATCCATGATAATTCTTTCCACGGCTTTATATATAAGACTTGTGAGACTTATGGGTCTGTAGTTTCCAGGGTCTGTAGATGGCCCATCTTTGAGCAGAGGGACGACTGTTGCTTTTCTCCATTCATGAGGCACAAAGCCTGTTTAGAGGCTACAGTTAAATAGTAATTCCAGAGGCCATGATACGTCATGTTTCATACTATTTAGAAGGCATCCTGGGATACTGCCTGGGCCCATTGATGCAGTGTTCTTGGTCTTAGAGAGAGCATTAAGGACCTGTTCCCTAGTGAGAGTAGGGGGAGTTATATTTGATGATATTTCCTGAGGGAAGGTTGAGGGGGAGAGAGGAGTAAAGCTGGAGCTGAATTTATCAACCAGGAGGTTTTCTATATCCTCCGGATCAGTATAAGTGGCTCCATTTACAAAGAGCTCTGCACACAATTATGTATTGCCTTTGAGGTTGTGGACATTGCTAAAGAATACTTTGTGGTTGTCTTTGGCCTTGGAGGCCAAACTTACCTCAAATTTGGCTTTGATAGACTATTTGTCCTCTGAGTTGTATTTTTAGTTTGATGAGAGTGTTTTTATCCTGCTGGGTGCTGCACGGCCTAATTTTTGCAATGATTTTCTTCCTCTTGTTATACATCCAATTGATTTTGTAATTCCATCAGGATGACATGTTTTTGAGTTAGTTCTATAATTCTTCCTGGTGGGTACAGCTGCCTCTATGCAGCTATTAACATGCTTGTATAGGGTTTATTTGAACAGTTCTGCATCAGCAGAAGTGTTCTCAGGGTTTATGGGGGCTTGAGATTTTGCAGGATTCTCACTTAATAGCTTGAGGTTAGCCTCAGAATAGTTCCTGAATATTCCCGGTTTAGCTGGGGGTCCAGGATTTATTTTACTTCAAAGGAGACCATTTGGCTGTCTGACCTTACTAGCAAAGCCATTACAGTAAGGGGTGTGCAGCAGTCTCCCATATTAGTGAGGACTGGCTCCGGTATGGTTGCACCCCTGGTTGGTGTATTGACTATCTGGTCGAGGGAGTTTGGGTTTACAAAATCCAGGAATCTCTGTGCATGTACATTTGCTGTCATATAGGATTCCCAGTTAATTGTGGGTTAATTCAAGTCACCCATAAATATGGTATTGGGTTGGATGATTAGTGTTTATGTATGGGGTTCCTGGGTCAAAGAGGGGGACCTATAGCTTGCAAGTAAATGGTACTGATTTTACCTATGGTGATTTGAACATAGAGAAAATTAAGTGTGTTGTACTGCGTGACCAGCCTTGCAGTATGTTAAGTTTTGATGTAAACAGAGACACCTCCACTTTTAGACTCTGCCTGTGAAGTAGCTGGTCTAAATGTGTAGATGGCATTATAACCTTGCACTGTTGGTGGGCTCTCTGTGGCTTTAAACCCTATCTCAGTGACTGCACAGACATCAGCGTTCTACAAAGTAAACCAAATTAAAAAGAAATATTCATATATTCTAGCTGTATGGCATCATTGCACAAGGAGATAACCCCGGGATCTTGTAATCATTAATCGTATAGATGGTACAGCTCCATAATTACTAAGTGATGGACAGCAAAAATGATTTTTACACAGTCCTCCCCTGTACCATCTATAAGACATGATAATGGATTCTTATGTACTAACCAGGCCTTGTCACAGTCCTCCCCTGTACCATCTATAAGACATGATAATGGATTCCTATGTACTAACCAGGCCTTGTCACAGTCCTGCCATGTACCACCTATGTGACATGATAATGGATTCTTATGTACTAAACAGGCCTTGTCACAGTCCTCCCCTGTACCACCTATGTGACATGATAATGGATTCTTATGTACTAAACAGGCCTTGTCACAGTCCTCCCCTGTACCACCTATGTGACATGATAATGGATTCTTATGTACTAAACAGGCCTTGTCACAGTCCTGCCATGTACCACCTATATGACACGATAATTAATTCTTATATATTAACCAGGCCTTGTCACAGTCCTCCCCTGTACCACCTAAGTGACATGATAATTGATTCTTATGTACTAACCAGGCATTGTCACAATCCTCCCCTGCACCACCTATGTCACATAATAATGAATTATCATGTACTAACCACGCCATGTCACAGTCCTCCACTGTACCACCTATGTGACATGATAACGAATTCTTATGTACTTACCAGGCCTTGTCACAGTCCTCCCCTATACCACCTGTGTGACATGATAATGGATTCTTATGTACTAAACAGGCCTTGTCACAGTCCTCCCCTGTACCACCTGTGTGACATGATAATGGATTCTTATGTACTAAACAGGCCTTGTCACAGTCCTCCCCTGTACCACCTATGTGACATGATAATGGATTCTTATGTACTAAACAGGCCTTGTCACAGTCCTCCCCTGTACCACCTATGTGACATGATAATGAATTCTTATGTACTAACCAGGCCTTGTCACAGTCCTCCCCTGTACCATCTATAAGACATGATAATGAATTCTTATGTACTAAACAGGCCTTGTCACAGTCCTCCCCTGTACCACCTATGTGACATGATAATGGATTCTTATGTACTAAACAGGCCTTGTCACAGTCCTCCCCTGCACCACCTATGTGACAAGATAATGGATTCTTATGTACTAACCAGGCCTTGTCACAGTCCTCCCCTGTACCATCTATAAGACATGATAATGAATTCTTATGTACTAAACAGGCCTTGTCACAGTCCTCCCCTGTACCACCTATGTGACATGATAATGGATTCTTATGTACTAACCAGGCCTTGTCACAGTCCTCCCCTGTACCACCTATATGACATGATAATGGACTCTTATGTACTAACCAGGGCTTGTCACAGCCCTCCCCTGTACCACCTATATGACATGATAATGGATTCTTATGTACTAACCAGGCCTTGTCACAGTCCTCCGCTGAACCACCTATATGACATGATAATTAATTCTTATGTACGAACCAGGCCTTGTCACAGTCCTCCCCTGTACCATCTATATGACATAATAATGAATTCTTATCTACTAACTAGGCCTTGTCACAGTCCTCCCCTGTACCACCTATATGACATGATAATGAATTCTTATGTACTAACCAGGCCTTGTCACAGTCCTCCCCTGTACCACATATGTGACATGATAATGAATTTGTATGTACTAACCAGGCCTTATCACAGTCCTCCCCTGTACCACCTATATGACATGATAATGAATTCTTATGTACTAACTAGACCTTGTCAGAGTCCTCCACTGTACCACCTATGTGACATGATAATTCATTCCTATGTACTAACCAGACCTTGTCACAGTCCTCCCCTGTACCACCTATATGACATGATAATGAATTTTTATGTACTAACCAGGCCTTGACACAGTCCTCTGCTGTACCACCTATATGACATGATAATGAATTCTTATGTACAAATCAGGCCTTGTCACAGTCCTCCCATGTACCACCTATATGACATTATAATGAATTCTTATGTACTAAGCAGGCCTAGTCACAGTCCTCCCCTGTACCACCTATATGACATGATAATGAATGCTTATGTACTAACCAGGCCTTGTCACAGTCCTCCCGTGTATCACCTAAATGACATGATAATGAATTCTTATATACTAACAAGGCCTTGTCACAGTCCTCCACTTTACCTCCTATATCACACGATAATGAATTCTTATATACTAACCAGGACTTGTCACAGTCCTCCTCTGTACCATCTATATGACATAATAAAGAAAATTATGTACTAACCAGGCCTTGTCACAGTCCTCTGCTGTACCACCTATATGACATGATAATGAATTCTTATGTACTAACCAGGCCTTGTCACAGTCCTCCACTGTACCACCTATATGACAAGACAATGAATTCTTATGTACTAACCAGGTCTTGTCACAGTCCTCCCCTGTACCACCTATGTGACATGATAGTGAATTATTTTGTACTAAACAGGCCTTGTCACAGTCCTCCCCTGTACCACCTATATGACATGATAATGAATTCTTATGTACTAACCTGGCCTTGTCACAGTCCTCCCCTGCACCACCTATATGACATGATAATGAATTCTTATGTACTAACAAGGCCTTGTCACAGTCCACACCTGTACCACTTTTATGACCCGATAATGAATTCTTATGCACTAACCAGGCACTGTCACAATCCTCCCTCGTGCCACCTATATGACATGGTAATGAATTCTTATATACTAACCAGGCCTTGTCACAGTCCTCCCCTGTACCACCTATATTAGATGATAATGAATTCTTATGTACCAACCAGGCCTTGTCACAGTCCACCCCTGTACCACCTATATGACATAATAATGAATTCTTATGTACTGACCAGGCCTTGTTACACTCCTCCCTTGTACCACCTGTATGACATGATAATGAATTCTTATGTACTAGCCAGTCCTTATCAAAGACCTCCCCTCTACCCACTATATGACATGATAATTAATTCTTATGTACTAACCAGGCCTTGTCACAGTCCTCCCCTGTACCACCTATATGACATGAAAATGAATTCTTATGTACTAGCCAGTCCTTATCACAGCCCTCCCCTGTACCCCCTATATGACATGATAATGAATTTTTATGTACTAACCAGGCCTTGTCACAGTCCTCCCCTTTATCACCTATATGACATGATAATGAATTCTTATGTACCAACCAGGCCTTGTCACAGTCCACCCCTGTACCACCTACATGACACGATAATGAATTCTTATGCACTAACCAGGCGTTGTCAGAGTCCTCCCCGGTACCTCCTATATGACATGATAATGAATTCTTATGTACTAACCAGGCCTTGTCACAGTCCTCCCCTTTTCCACCTATGTGACATGATTATGAATTTGTATGTACTAACCAGGCCTTGTCAAAGTCCTCCCCTGTACCACCTATGTGACATGATAATGAATTATTATGTATTGACCAGGCCTTGTCACAGTCCTCCCCTGTACCACCTATGTGACATGATAATGAATTGTTATGTACTAACTAGGCCTTGTCAAAGTCCTCCCCTGTACCACTAATATGACATGATATTGAGTTCTTATGTACAAACCAGGCCTTGTCACAGTCCTCCCATGTACCACCTATATGACATGATAATAAATTCTTATGTGCTAACCGTGCCTTGTCACAGTCCTCCCCTGCACCACCTATATGATGTGATAATGAATTCTTATGTACTAACCAGGCCTTATCACAGTCCTCCCCTGTACCATCTATATGACATGATAATGAATTCTTATGTACTAACCAGGCCTTGTCACAGTTCTCCCCTGTACCACCTATGTGACATGATAATGAATTGTTATGTACTAACCAGGCCATGTCAATGTCCTTCCCTGTGCCACCTATGTGAGATGATAATGAATTGTTATGTTCTAACCCGGATTTGTCACAGTCCTTCCCTGTGCCACCAATATGACATGATAATCCAACCAATTACCACCTCTGTTTAACAATGAAGACGTACCTCTTGCAAATGTCACTACTATCTTTCTTAATATGTGCCTGTCACACTACATCATACAACTACCCAGAACAGGTTAATTTCTCATAATCCCATAAAGCCACTGCCATTTTATCTCCCAACCTACCTCCTTCTCACTAACAATTAACTCCAGCTTATTCTATACTACTGCTGTAAGCTATAGCCAGATAAAACTCTTCACCTCTTATCCCAAATCAACAGCAACTCAAAAATACTGTGCCATTCTAAAACAACTAGCAAAATTAACCCATAATGTCCATCACCTACTCCTGAGTGCTGGAGATATCTACCCACACCCAGGACCTAACAATACAAGTCCTCTCACCAATTCACATCACCTTCTCAAGACAACTCATCTTAACTCTAGGCCATTAAACAGTCTACTTCTCCTAAATATTAGAAGTGTAAATAACAAAACACATCAACTACACACTCTAATCTCTCAATACTCCCCTGAAATAATCAGTATAAGAGAAACATGGCTAAAACCATTTACGCAAGATACTGAGATCCTACCAGCTGGATATAGTATACTTAGACAAGATACTGAGATCCTACCAGCTGGATATAGTATACTTAGACAAGATACTGAGATCCTACCAGCTGGATATAGTATACTTAGACAAGATACTGAGATCCTACCACCTGGATATAGTATACTTAGACAAGATACTGAGATCCTACCACCTGGATATAGTATACTTAGACAAGATACTGAGATCCTACCACCTGGATATAGTATACTTAGACAAGATACTGAGATCCTACCACCTGGATATAGTATACTTAGACAAGATACTGAGATCCTACCAGCTGGATATAGTATACTTAGACAAGATACTGAGATTCTACCAGCTGGATATAGTATACTTAGACAAGATACTGAGATCCTACCAGCTGGATATAGTATACTTAGACAAGATACTGAGATCCTACCAGCTGGATATAGTATACTTAGACAAGATACTGAGATCCTACCACCTGGATATAGTATACTTAGACAAGATACTGAGATCCTACCACCTGGATATAGTATACTTAGACAAGATACTGAGATCCTACCAGCTGGATATAGTATACTTAGACAAGATACTGAGATCCTACCAGCTGGATATAGTATACTTAGACAAGATACTGAGATCCTACCAGCTGGATATAGTATACTTAGGCAAGATACTGAGATCCTACCAGCTGGATATAGTATACTTAGACAAGATACTGAGATCCTACCACCTGGATATAGTATACTTAGACAAGATAATGAGATCCTACCACCTGGATATAGTATACTTAGACAAGATACTGAGATCCTACCACCTGGATATAGTATACTTAGACAAGATACTGAGATCCTACCACCTCGATAAGGTATACTTAGACAAGATACTGAGATCCTACCAGATGGATATAGTATACTTAGACAAGATACTGAGATCCTACCAGCTGGATATAGTATAATTAGACAAGATACTGAGATTCTACTACCTGGATATAGTATACTTAGACAAGATACTGAGATCATACCAGCTGGATATAGTATACTTAGACAAGATACTGAGATCCTACCACCTGGATATAGTATACTTAGACAAGATACTGAGATCCTATCACCTGGATATAGTATACTTAGACAAGATACTGAGATCCTACCACCTGGATATAGTATACTTAGACAAGATACTGAGATCCTACCAGCTGGATATAGTATACTTAGACAAGATACCGAGATCCTACCAGCTGGATATAGTATACTTAGCCAAGATACTGAGATCCTACCAGCTGGATATAGTATACTTAGACAAGATACTGAGATCCTACCACCTGGATATAGTATACTTAGACAAGATACTGAGATCCTACCACCTGGATATAGTATACTTAGACAATATACTGAGATCCTACCACCTGGATATAGTATACTTAGACAAGATACTGAGATCCTACCAGCTGGATATAGTATACTTAGACAAGATACTGAGATCCTACCACCTGGATATAGTATACTTAGACAAGATACTGAGATCCTACCACCTGGATATAGTATACTTAGACAAGATACTGAGATCCTACCAACTGGATATAGTATACTTAGACAAGATACTGAGATCCTACCACCTGGATATAGTATACTTAGACAAGATACTGAGATCCTACCACCTGGATATAGTATACTTAGACAAGATACTGAGATCCTACCACCTGGATATAGTATACCTAGACAAGATACTGAGATTCTACCTCCTGGATATAGTATACTTAGACAAGATACTGAGATCCTACCAGCTGGATATAGTATACTTAGACAATATACTGAGATCCTACAACCTGGATATAGTATACTTAGACAAGATACTGAGATCCTGCCACCTGGATATAGTATACTTAGACAAGATACTGAGATCCTACCACCTGGATATAGTATACTTAGACAAGATACTGAGATCCTACCACCTGGATATAGTATACTTAGACAAGATACTGAGATCCTACCACCTGGATATAGTATACTTAGACAAGATACTGAGATCCTACCACCTGGATATAGTATACTTAGACAAGATACTGAGATCCTATCACCTGGATATAGTATACTTAGACAAGATACTGAGATCCTACCAGCTGGATGTAGTATACTTAGACAAGATACTGAGATCCTACCAGCTGGATATAGTATACTTAGACAAGATACTGAGATTCTACCAGCTGGATATAGTATACTTAGACAAGATACTGAAATCCTACCACCTGGATATAGTATACTTAGACAAGATACTGAGATCCTACCAGCTGGATATAGTATACTTAGACAAGATACTGAGATCCTACCACCTGGATATAGTATACTTAGACAAGATACTGAGATCCTACCAGCTGGATATAGTATACTTAGACAAGATACTGAGATCCTACCACCTGGATATAGTATACTTAGACAAGATACTGAGATCCTACCAGCTGGATATAGTATACTTAGACAAGATACTGAGATCCTACCACCTGGATATAGTATACTTAGACAAGATACTGAGATCCTACCAGCTGGATATAGTATACTTAGACAAGATACTGAGATCCTACCACCTGGATATAGTATACTTAGACAAGATACTGAGATCCTACCAACTGGATATAGTATACTTAGACAAGATACTGAGATCCTACCACCTGGATATAGTATACTTAGACAAGATACTGAGATCCTACCACCTGGATATAGTATACTTAAACAAGATACTGAGATCCTACCACCTGGATATAGTATACTTAGACAAGATACTGAGATCCTACCAGCTGGATATAGTATACTTAGACAAGATACTGAGATCCTACCACCTGGATATAGTATACTTAGACAAGATACTGAGATCCTACCAGCTGGATATAGTATAATTAGACAAGATACTGCTATCCTACCACCTGGATATAGTATACTTAGACAAGATACTGAGATCCTACCAGCTGGATATAGTATACTTAGACAAGATACTGCTATCCCACCACCTGGATATAGTATACTTAGACAAGATACTGACATCCTATCACCTGGATATAGTATACTTAGACAAGATAATGAGATCCTACCACCTGGATATAGTATACTTAGACAAGATACTGAGATCCTACCAGCTGGATATAGTATACTTAGACAAGATACTGAGATCCTACCAGCTGGATATAGTATACTTAGACAAGATACTGAGATCCTACCACCTGGATATAGTATACTTAGACAAGATACTGAGATCCTACCAGCTGGATATAGTATACTTAGACAAGATACTGAGATCCTACAACCTGGATATAGTATACTTAGACAAGATACTGAGATCCTACCACCTGGATATAGTATACTTAGACAAGATACTGAGATCCTACCACCTGGATATAGTATACTTAGACAAGATACTGAGATTCTACCACCTGGATATAGTATACTTAGACAAGATACTGAGATCCTACCAGCTGGATATAGTATACTTAGACAAGATACTGAGATTCTACAACCTGGATATAGTATACTTAGACAAGATACTGAGATCCTACCACCTGGATATAGTATACTTAGACAAGATGCTGAGATCCTACCAGCTGGATGTAGTATACTTAGACAAGATACTGAGATCCTACCAGCTGGATATAGTATACTTAGACAAGATACTGAGATCCTACCAGCTGGATATAGTATACTTAGACAAGATACTGAAATCCTACCACCTGGATATAGTATACTTAGACAAGATACTGAGATCCTACCAGCTGGATATAGTATACTTAGACAAGATACTGAGATCCTACCACCTGGATATAGTATACTTAGACAAGATACTGAGATCCTACCAGCTGGATATAGTATACTTAGACAAGATACTGAGATCCTACCACCTGGATATAGTATACTTAGACAAGATACTGAGATCCTACCAGCTGGATTTAGTATACTTAGACAAGATACTGAGATCCTACCACCTGGATATAGTATACCTAGACAAGATACACTAGGTAAAAAGGGTGGAGGCATCACCCTGCTGTACAAAAACAGTTTATCCATAACTAAACTCGAGGCAACTACACTCTCTTTAGAAAAAGCTGAAATTCTCTTAGCAAAGCTTAAAATAAGTAACAGAAAAGCCATCAACCTAGTAACAGGATATATCCCACCAGGCAATATCATCCCTATCATGGAAACATTCCTTCAATAGTTATCTCAATCCATGCCTCAATAGACAATTATATTAGGTGACTTTAATATAGACTGGCTCACTTGCTCTGCTCAACTACCCACTAACCATATCACTCTTCATACCTTCTCTCAAGTAATCAAACAGCCCACCAGAATAGTTAAAACAATAAAAAAGAAAGCCTATTAGACTGGATCTTGCTAAATAAAATACCCTGCTACTACTTAGCCGGAACCCTTCCAGACTCACTGCGTAATCATCAAACTACTTTCTTACTTAAATACAACTCCCATCACCCACAAAGTCCTATACTTAAAACAATTAGAAACAAAAAACACTTTAACCCCACTCATTTCAGACAAGAACTAAAGCCATATAATTGGTCTGACCTTTATTACATACCCTTAGATGAAGCTATTCAAAATTTCAACTCCACCTTGTTAGATATATTAAACAGACAAGCCCCTGCAAGAACTACTAGAGTAAAGTCAAAACCAATCCCATGGTTAACTAGAGAAACTAGGCAAAAAATAGATGAAAGAAATAGAGCCTGCTCAACCTGGAGGTCCAATAAAAGCCCTAGTACATAGCAAGCCTACCAACAGATCAGGAATCTAACCAAAAAACTAGTTATCCAAGACAAGAGGAACTACTTCATTACCCACCAAACCCAACACATGAATAACCCTAAGAAATTCTGGGCAGGTTTAAACAAGTTAATACACCCTGGTAAAACAATCACCCCACCCCCAACTTCAGGTTAAACAAAGGACAATATTGCTGAATCATTCAATACATTCTTTACTGAAACCGTACAAACTCTAGCCCAACAATATCTCACTGGCACTACAACAGGTGTCCCCACCCCCACTAACTACATGCCCACTTTTAAACTGCAACTCACCCCAACCTCCTACATAAGAAAACTATTATCCCAGCTGAAACCCAAAACACTAGGAATAGATTCCCTCCCCAATGAATTTCTAAAACTGGAAGCAGCAGAAATAGCTGTACCAGTTTCTATACTAATCAACAGATCAACTACTGAAGCTACAGTACCCCTGATCTGGAAAACTGCCTATATCATACCTATCCACAAAGGGTGCACTTCCTATGACATATCTAACTACTGACCAATCACTATACTATCTCTACTGGCTAAAATATTAGAAACATGCATCCACCATCAACTTATGTCCCACCTTATAAATCAGGAACTCATATCTCCATCTCAACATGGATTCCGTCCAGGTCATAGTACCACTACAGCTCTGTTAGCATTCACAGACAACATAAACCATAACAGGAACAATGGTAAACTTACTTCTGCCCTTTTCTTAGACCTATCAAAAGCCTTTGATATGGTTAGCCATGACAAACTCATCTGCCACCTCAAAAACCTAGGATTAGACAACCAATCAGTCTCCTGGTTCGACAACTATCTTAAGGACAGGCAACAAGCAGTACAGTGGAACAATAACTTGTCTCCACTTTTACCATTCACTCTTGGCATACCTCAGGGATCAGTAATGGGTCCCTTGCTATTCTCAATTTTCACAGACAATCTCTACTCAGCGGCAAATAGCACTAGCCTTATCCAATATGCAGATGATTCCACTATAATATGCAGTGCCTCTACCCTGCAAGAACTACACAATAAAACCCAGGAAAATTTCCACTCAGTTGAAAACTGGCTTACTGACAATGGCCTCATTCTTAACCCCAAAAAGACTAAGATCCTGCTATTTCATCCCTCACAAAATACCACCCTTAACGACACTTTCTTTATTCACTCTAAAAAAGGTACACTTATCACACCCAAATCTCACACAAAACTACTAGGCGTCACCATTGATAACAAGTTAAAATTTGATATCCACATTAATGCAGCTATTAAAAACACTCACAGAAAGCTAGGTAGTCTCTACAAACACAAATCCTTCCTGACCCATACTGCTAGGACTTCAATTGCTCACACTCACTTGTTCTCAACATTACTCTATGCATCCCAATCCTAACAAATCTATCCAAAACAGAAACCAGCAAACTGGCAACCTGCTATAATCATATAGCCAAATTTGCTAATAACTCATCTTTTAGAACCCATCACTGTCATAACCTAAAACAACTGGACTGGCTTGAACTGCCAAATTTATTAATCTACAATCGACTTATCACTACTTATAAGATCCTCTCCCACCCAAATAAAACCCCAGCTTTAAGCAACCTAATTCAGCAGTATTCCTGTCCTAGGCTACTCCGCTCCACAGATAAGTTACTATTAACAGTTACTAGATCACATAACCATGCCAGTGACTCCCTCTACTCTTCTTGCATATCCAAAATTTGGAACTCCCTGCCTCCTTCCATTACCCAGGAATCTTCTCTATCCAAATTTAAGAAATCTATCAAAAGCCATCTCAGCAACAAATGGTTATGTCCCTGCTCCACACCTGACTAACTCCAGTCCTGCTCCACTCCTGCTATTACTCTTTCCTTAAACACACAGTCTCCTGATATGACTGTTTCATCTTATCAATACCAAATTCAGATGCATGATGTGACTCTAGATAGGATATTTAATGTACTTTATTGTTAGTACATGTATTGATCATTATATATGTCTTTGTAAGAAATTAATAATGTGTGCTCATCTATATTGTCTGATTGAATCTACTAGAAACATGTAAAATATATTGACTGCATCTGGTTGCATATACTAGAAACATGTAAAATATATTGTCTGTACGTCTTGCATATGTGTTTCTTTGGAGCTTTTCTCCCCGGGCCTCCACTGAAAATGGACATGTATCGAGTTGGACTATCCCGGTTAACAAATGTAAAATAAAATAAAATAAATGATGTCCTAACCAGGCTTTGACACAGTCCTCCCTTGTACCACCTATATCACATGATAATGAATTCTTATGTACTAACCAGGCCTTGTCACAGTCCAACCCTTTACCACCAATGTGACATGATAATGAATTCTTATGTACTAACCAGGACTTGTAACAGTCCTCCCCTGTACCACCTATGTGACATGATAATGAACCCTTATGTACTAACCAGGCCTTGTTGCAGTCCTCCCCTGTACTGCCTATATGACATGAGAATGAATTCTTATGTACTAACCAGGCCTTTTCACAGTCCTCCCCTGTACCACCTATGTGACATGATAATAAACTCTTATGGACTAACCAGGCCTTGTCACAGTCCTCCCCATGTACCATCTATATGACATGATAATGAAATATTATGTACTTACCAGGCCTTGTCACAGTCTTCCCCTGTACCACCTATATGACATCATAATGAATTCTTATGTACTAACCAAGCCTTATCAAAGTCATCCCCTGTACCACCTATATGACATGATAATGAACTCTTATGTATTAACCTGGCCATGTCACAGTCCTCCCCTGTACCACCTATATGACATGACAATGAATTCTGATGTACTAACCAGGCCTTGTCACATTCCTCCCCTGTACCACCTATATGACACGATAATTAATTCTTATGAACTAAACAGGCAATGTCACAGTCCTCCCCTCTACCACCTATATGACTTGATAATGAATTTTTATATACTAAGCAGACCTTGTTACAGTCCGCCCTTGTGTCACCTATATGACATGATAATGAATTCTTAGGAAATAATCAGGCCTGTTCACAGTCCTCCCCTGTACCACCTATGTGACACGATAATGAATTGTTATGTACTAACCAGGCATTGTCACAGTCCTCCCCTGTACCAGCTATATGACATGATATTGAATTCTTATGTACTAAACAGGCATTGTCACAGTCCTCCCCTGTACCACCTATATGACTTGAGAATGAATTCTTATATACTAACCAGGCCTTGTTACAGTCCTCCCTTGTGCCACCTATATGACATGATAATGAATTCATATGTACTAACCAAGCCTTGTCACAGTCCCCCCTGTACCACCAATAGGACACGATAATGAATTCTTATGTACTAACTAGGCCTTGTCACAGTGCTTCACTGTACCACATATATGACATGAAAATAAATTCTTATCTAATAATCAGGCCTTGTCACAGTGCTCCCTTGTACCACCGATATGACATGATAATGAATTCTTATGTACTTACCAGGACTTGCACAGTCCTCTCCTGCACCACCTATATGACATGATAACGAACGGTTATGTACTAACCAGACATTGTCACATTCCTTCCCAGTACCTCTTATATGACATGATAATGAATTCTTATGTACAAACCAGTCCTTCTCACATTCCTCCCCTGTGCCACCTATATGACATGATAATGAATTTTTATGTACTTACCAGGCATTGTCACAGTCCTCCCCTGTACCACCTATATGACATGATAATGAATTCTTATGTACTAACCAGGCCTTGTCACAGTCCTCCCCTGTACCACCTATATGACATGACAATGAATTATTGTGTACGAACCAGGCCATTTCACATTCCTACCCTGTACCACCTGTATGACATGACAATTCTTATGTACTAAACAGGCCTTGTCACAGTCCTCCCCTGTACCACCTATATGACATGATAATGAATTCTTATGTACTAACCAGGCCTTGTCACAGTCCTCCCCTGTACCACCTATGTGACATGATAATGAATTCTTATGTACTAACCAGGCCTAGTCACAGTCCTACCCTGTATCACCTGTATGACATGATAATGAATTCCTATGAACTAAACCAGCTTTGTCACACTCCTCCCTGTACCACTTATGTGACATGATAATGAATTCTTATGTACTAACCAGTCCTTCACACAGCCCTCCACCGTACCACCTTAATGACATGATTATGAATTCATATTTACTAACCAGGCATTGTCACATTCCTCCCCTGTACCACCTATATGAAATGATAATGAATTATGTACTAATCAGGCCATGTCACAGTCTTCCCCTGTACCACCTATGTGACATGATATTAAATTGTTATTTACTAACCAGGCCTTATCACAGTCCTCCACTGTACCACCTATGTGACATGATAATGAATTTTTATGGATAAACCAGGCCTTGTCACAGCCCTTCCCTGTACCACCTATGTGACATGATATTGAATTCTTATGTACTAACCAGGCCTTGTCACAGTCCTCCCCAGTACCACCTATATGATACGATATTTAATTATTTTGTATTAACCAGTCCTGTTCACAGTCCTCCCCTGTACCACCTATATGACATGATAATGAATTCTTATGTATTAACCAGGCCTTGTCACAGTCCTCCCCTGTACCACCTATATGACATAATAATGAATTCTTATGTACTAACCAGTCCTCTTCACAGTCCTCCCCTGTAATACCTATATGACACAATGATGAATTCTTATGTACAAACCAGGCCTTGTGACAGTCCTCCCCTGTCCCACCTATATAACAAGAAAATGAATTCTTATGTATTAACCAGGCCTTGTCACAGTCCTCCCCTGTACCACCTATATGACATGATACTGAATTCATATGTACAAACCAGGCCTTGTCACAGTCCTCCCCTGTACCACCTATATGACATGATAATGAATTCTTATGTACTAACCAGGCCTTGTCACATTCCTCCCCTGTACCACCTATATGACATGATAATGAATTGTTATGTACTAATCAGGCCATGTCACAGTCCTTCCATATACCACCGATATAACATGATAATGAATTGTTATGTATTAACCAGGCCTTGTCACAGTCCTCACCTGTACCACCTATATGACATGATAATGAATTCATATGTACAAACCAGGCCTTGTCACAGTCCTCCCCTGTACCACCTATATGACATGATAATGAATTCTTATGTACTAACCAGGCCTTGTCACAGTCCTCCCCTGTACCACCTATGTGACATAATAATGAATTATCATGTACTAACCACGCCATGTCACAGTCCTCCACTGTACCACCTATGTGACATGATAATGAATTCTTATGGATAAACCAGGCCTTGTCACAGTCCTCCCCTGTACCACCTATGTGACATGATAATGAATTCTTATGTACTAACCAGGCCTTGTCACAGTCCTCCCCTCTACCACCTATATGACATGATAATGAATTGTTATGTACTAACCAGGCCTTGTCACAGTCCTCCCCTGTACCACCTATATGACATGATAATGAATTCTTATGTACTAACCAGGCCTTGTCACAGTCCTCCCTGTACCACCTATATGACATGATAATGAATTCTTATGTACTAACCAGGCCTTGTCACAGTCCTCCCCTGTACCACCTATATGACATGATAATGAATTCTTATGTACTAACCAGGCCTTGTCACAGTCCTCCCTGTACCACCTATATGACATGATAATGAATTCTTATGTACTAACCAGGCCTTGTCACAGTCCTCCCCTGTACCACCTATATGACATGATAATGAATTCTTATGTACTAACCAGGTCTTGTCACAGTCCTCCCTGTACCACCTATATGACATGATAATGAATTCTTATGTACTAACCAGGCCTTGTCACAGTCCTCCCTGTACCACCTATATGACATGATAATGAATTCTTATGTACTAACCAGGCCTTGTCACAGTCCTCCCCTGTACCACCTATATGACATGATAATGAATTCTTATGTACTAACCAGGCCTTGTCACAGTCCTCCCCTGTACCACCTATATGACATGATAATGAATTCTTATGTACTAACCAGGCCTTGTCACAGTCCTCCCTGTACCACCTATATGACATGATAATGAATTCTTATGTACTAACCAGGCCTTGTCACATTCCTCCCCTGTATCACCTATATGAACTGATAATGAATTATGTACTAATTAGGCCTTGTCACAGTCCTCCCATGTACCACCTATGTGACATGATAATGAATTCTTATGTACTAACCAGGCCTTGTCACAGTCCTCCCCTGTACCACCTATATGACACGATAATGAATTCTTATGCACTAACCAGGCCTTGTCACAGTCTTCCCCTGTACCACCTATGTGACATGATAATGAATTCTTATGTACTAACCAGGCCTTGTCACAGTCCTCCCTGTACCACCTATATGACATGATACTGAATTCTTATGTACTAACCAGGCCTTGTGACAGTCCTCCCCTTTTACCACCTATATGACCTGATAATGAATTCTTATGTCCTAACCAGGCCTATCACATTCCTCCCCTGTACCACCTATATGACATGATAATGAATTCTTATGTACTACCCAGGCCTAGTCACAGTCCTCCCTTGTACCACCTATATGACATGATAAAGAATTCTATTTACTAACCAGTCCTCTTCACTGTCCTCCCCTGTACCACCTAGATGACATGATAATGAATTCTTATGTACTAACCAGGCATTGTCACAGTCCTCCCCTGTACAACCTATATGACATGATAATGAATTGTTATGTACTAATCAGGCCTTGTCACAGTCCTCTCCACTACCAGCTACATGACATGATAATGAATTCTTATGTACTAACCAGGCCTTGTCACAGTCCCTCCCTGTACCACCTATATACCACTGTAATGAATTCTTATGTACTAAAGAGGCCTTGTCACAGTCCTCCCCTGTACCACCTATATGACATGATAATGAATTCTTATGTACTAAACCAGCCTTGCCACAGTCCTCCCCTGTACCACCTATATGACATGATAATGATTTCTTATGTACTAACCAGGCCTTGTCACAGTCCACCCCTCTACCACCTATATGACATGAAAATGAATTCTTATGTACTAACCATGCCTTGTCACAGTCCTACCCTGTACCACCTGTATACCACGCTAATGAATTCTTATGTACTAACCAGGTCTTGCCACAGTCCTCCCCTGTACCACCTATATGACATCATAATGAATTCTTATGTAATAGTCAACAAAAAAAAAAAAAAAAAAAAAAAAAAAAAGCCAGCAAGTGTTGGTAATACCCATATCAAAAAAATATATTTATAGACCAGAGGGAAGAAAAACTCCCCTACTGAAGTACTGCTATAATAGATGTCAATAGCAGAAAAAGCTATAAGCAAAAAAGCAATACATTCCAATGATGTTGATTCAAACCGGTTTCGGCTCCACTGAGCCTTCTTCAGTGAAATACAAAATGGAAAAACAGAATAACACAGTACACACATATATATATGGATTGGTCCAACCCATGGTCCAATCCAAACACAGAATTCACAATTGGTCATTAAGACCAGGTGCAAACAGATCTCCAAGTTTAATAATCCATTTTTTCTCCTTGGAGCTGAGTAATTCCTGCCAGAACTGTTTGTCATTACATTTCCCTCTAATACAATCAATGACCACAAATTTGTATGAAGCAGATACATGTTGCAAACAATGTTTATATAAGGCATTGCTAGTACGTTTCTTTTTGATGTCACTCAAATGCTCACAAATTCTTAGACGGAAAGCTCGAGAAGTCTTTCCCACATAGAAAGCAGAACAAGTGCAGGTCACCAAATAGATGACCCACTCAGTGTTGCAGTTAGCCCAAAACTTTATATCAAAAACTTGTGAGGTATTTTTACTAGTGAATTCATAAGTGCGTGAAACACGAATACAAAATGAACAATGCCCACAGGGAATGCATCCAACAATGGGTTTCCCTAAAATGGACCGCTGAGTTGGTTCAGAAAAACCAGCGCCCACTCTCTTATAATGGCTCAATTTTGAACCAATGGTTTGTCCCCTTTTGAATGAAAAAGAGCAATGGTCTGGCAACATAGAACAAAGTTTTAAATCAGCTTTAAGAATGTTCCAATGTCTCTGTATAATGTTTTTAAAGCCTTGTGTGTTACGTCCATATGTAGTTACCAAACGTAGAGGTTGAGACTGCTGACAATTGTTTTTATCTTTATATGTTAATAGATCTTCCCTATTTAGGCTGGACACAAATCTTTTGGCAACATGTATCGAACCTGGACGATAACCCCTCTTAATAAATCTACAAGTCAGATCATCTTGGGCATCCATGAAGGATTGGTGGCTAGAACAGATTCTCCTGGCTCTGAGAAACTGAGATTTTGGTATATTATGGATGACATGTTGTGGGTGGAAGCTGGTAGCATGTAATATTGAATTAAATTCAGGGAATTTCCTAAACATCCTAGAGGATAAAGTATGATCCTGATTCCTAGTGATTTCTACATCTAGAAATACTATCCTTGATTTATGATAAGTCAATTTAAATTCAATTCCCCATATGTTGTTATTCAGATATTCAAGAAATTCCAAGAGATATTGTTCATCAGCTTTCCACACCAACCAACAGTCATCCAAATACCGACGCCATATATCCATCTCACACATATATATATTGTGTGTCACATCATAAATTATGATCTCTTCAATGTATGCCATAAACAGATCTGCATATATGGGTGCAAAAGACGCACCCATAGCAGTACCCTGCTTCTGCCAATAACAAAGATTCTGAAAATAGAAAACATTGCTAGACAGCACATATTCTGTGAGGCATACAAGAAAGGTGTTAAATCCAGATGGATATAAACCTGATCTAGCCAACCAATAATCCAACGCTTGTAAACCCGCCCAATGGGGAATGTTGGTATAAAGAGAGGTGATGTCCAGGGTACATAATAACCAATGAGATTGAAGTTGGGAGTTGTTGATAATATCCAAGAATTGGGTAGTGTCCTGGATCCTGGCTCTAATTTGACTCAATAACGGTTTTAAATAAAGAGTCAGATATTCTGAAAGTGGTTCCGTAAGTGACCCATGTCCAGAGACTATTGGTCGCCCAGGTGGCTTAGTGGCATGTTTGTGAATCTTTGGCAACAGATATAAGTACTGTTTTTTCGGTGACCCAACCAATAAATGCTCTTTCACTTCTTGAGTGATAATACCTTCATCCACTGCCTTGGTTAAAAAACCATCAATCTGGCACTTGAAGTGGGGAGAAGGGTCCACTAACATCTGCCTGTAATATTGTGTGTCACCCAATTGTCTCATAGCTTCACCATCATAAGCAATTTTGTCCATGATCACTACCGCTCCTCCTTTGTCAGCTGGAATAATGACCAAATTTCTATTGCCAATCAACTCATCCAAACAACCTAATTCCTCAGTAGTTAAGTTATTATAAGTGACTGGAAAGTCCTTAAGATGACAATGTATGTCCCGTAGGACATTTTTTTGGAATACCCCTACCAAGTGATTCATAGGTGGAATAAAGGTTGATTTTTTAAATCTAAAATTGCCAACTGTATCGCAAGGCACATTGGAAACATTACTGTCAACATTACTATCAAAGAACACCTTCAGATTTAATACACGACAAAAATTGGTGACATCCTGTGCCAGAGACTGCTCGGAGACAAAAAACCCTGGAACAAAATTGAGCCCTTTATTCAATACTTTAGTTTGTACATTGGTTAAATCATAAGATGAAATATTATGAACATTGGAATCTGGACCTATTGCTGTGTCATGATCTTCATTAATGTTTCCAAACTGTGTTTGGATTTTGTGTTTCCTATGCTTCCGCCCCCCTCGTCGGTATCTAAATTGAGAGGGTGTGTCAAATTGTCTCTTTTGGACATGGGTAATCCCTCACATGAGTGTGAATCAGATTCTCCTTCAGTATTAGAGGAATAATCTTCCCCAGATGTCCCACTTGACAAACCAGTTTTGGTCTTAAGAATGGACCTAGGCCTTTTTCTTTTTGGAGTAGATGCTCTTTTATCATGTTTGTAATCATCCCTGGGCAATCTAAAAGATACATTCTTGGAATTATCAAAAGGTTTCCCCCTGTCATAATCACCCACATCACGAAGAAATTTTTTGATTTTCCTATCTTTAAGGGTGGTTTCAAGTTTAGACAAATCTGTGGTGAGTTTCTTAACCTGTGTTGTAAAGGAATCACAAGCTTCAAACTTGTTGGTCTGTAAACTTAAAACATCCAGATCCTTAATACCCTGTTGTACCTTACGCCCATAAAAATCGGCCAAAGCATCCACAAATTGGGATGAGGCCAATTGTTGAATATGACCCCAATCCTGGATCAACTGGTCATCAATATCAGAGACCAAAGGTTGTATTTTAACCCTGAGACCCCGTGGGGTAATATGTTTTTGTTGATATGCCTTGAACAGGCGTAAGTGCCACACATTGGTCCTAACCATCTTCATTTGTTTGCCCAATTTATTAAAAAATATATCACATTGTGCATCCACATCCCACCTATATGACATGATAATGAATTCTTATGTACTAACCAGGCCTTGTCACAGTCCTCCCCTGTACCACCTATATGATATGATAATAAATTCTTATGTACTAACCAAGCCTTGTCACAGTCCCCGCTGTACCAGCTATATGACATGATAATGAATTCTTATGTACTATCCAGGCTTCGTCACAGTCCCCCCTGTACCAGCTATATGACATGATAATGAATTCTTATGTACTAACCAGGTCTTGTCACAGTTTTCCCCTGTACCACCTATGTGACATGATAATGAATTCCTATGTACTAAGCAGGCCTTGTCTCAGTCCTCCCCTGTACGAACTATATGACATGGTAATGAATTCTTATGTACTAACCAGGTCTTTTCACAGTTCTCCCCTGTACCACCTATATGACATGATAATGAATTCTTATGTACTAACCAGGCCTTGTCACACTCTTCCCCTGTACAACCTATATGACATGATAATGAATTCTTATGTACTAATCAGTCCTTATCACAGTCCTCCCCTGTCCCACCTATATGACATGACAATAAATTCTTATGTGCTAACCAGGCCTTATCACAGTCCTCCACTGTACCACCTGTGTGACATGATATTGAGTTTTTCTGGATTATCCAGGACTTGTCACAGCCCTTCCCTCTACCACCTATATGACATGAAAATGAATTCTTATGTACTAACCAGGTCTTGCCACAGTTCTCCCCTGTACCTCCTATATGACATGATAATGATTTCTTATGTACAAACCAGGCCTTGTCACAGTCCTCCCCTGTACCACCAATATGACATGATATCCAACTGTTATGTACTAATCAGGCCTTGTCACAGTCCTCCCCTGTACCACCTATGTGACATGATAATGAATTCCTATGTGCTAACCAGGTCTTGACACAGTCCTCCCCTGTACCACCTATATGACATGATAATGAATTCTTATGTACTAACCAGGCCTTGTCACAGTCCTCCCCTGTAACACCTATGTGACATGATAATGAATTCTTATGTACTAACCAGGTCTTGACACAGTCCTCCCCTGTACCACCTATATGACATGATAATGATTTCTTATGTACTAACCAGGCCTTGTCACAGTCATCCGCTGTACCACCTATATGACATGAAAATTAATTCTTATGTACTAACCAGGACTTGTCACAGTCCTCCCATGTACCATCTATATGACATGATAATGATTTCTTATGTACTAACCAGGCCTTGTCACAGTCCTCCCCTGTACCACCTATATGACATGATAATGAATTCATATTTACTAACCAGGCCTTGTCACAGTCCTTCCCTGTGCCACCTATATGACACAGTAATGAATTCTTATGTACTAACCAGGCCTATTCCCAGTCCTCCCCACTACCATCTATATGACATGATAATAAATTATTATGTACTAACCAAGCCTTGTCACAGTCCGCCCCTGTACCACCAATATGACATGATATTCAATTGTTATGTACTAATCGGGCCTTGTCACAGTATTCCCCTGTACCACATATATGACATGATAATGAATTCCTATGTACTAACCAGGTCTTGACACAGTCCTCCCCTGTACCACCTATATGACATGATAATGATTTCTTATGTACTAACCAGGCCTTGTCACAGTCCTCCCCTGTACCACCTATATGACATGAAAATTAATTCTTATGTACTAACCAGGCCTTGTCACAGTCCTCCCCTCTACCAGCTATATGACATGATAATGAACTCTTATGTACTAACCAGGCCTTGTCACAGTCCTGCCATGTACCATCTATATGACATGATAATGAATTCTTATGTACTAACCAGGCCTTAACACAGTCTTCCCCTGTACCACCTGTATGACATGATAATGATCTCTTATGTACTAACCATACCTTGTCACAGTCCTTCCATGTACCATCTATATGACATGATAATGAATTCTTA
Organism: Protopterus annectens; assembly: GCF_019279795.1. Lineage (NCBI taxonomy): Eukaryota > Metazoa > Chordata > Ceratodontiformes > Protopteridae > Protopterus > Protopterus annectens. The sequence continues at coordinate 350,579,546 of NC_056743.1, read as the reverse complement.
TGTACTAACCAGATCGTGTCACAGTCCTTCCCTGTACCACCTATATAATATGATAATAAATTCTTATGTACTAACCAAGCCTTGTCACAGTCCGCCCCTGTACCACATATATGTCATGATAATGAATTCTTATGTACTTACTAGGCCTTGTCACAGTCCTTCCCTGTACCACCTATGTGACATGATAATGAATTCATATGTACTAACCAGGCCTTGTCACAGTCCTCCCCTGTACCACCTATGTGACATGATAATGAATTCTTATGTACTAAACAGGCCATGTCACAGTCCCCCCTCTAACAGCTATATGACATGATAATGAATTCTTATGTACTAACTAGGCCTCTTCACAGTCCTCCCCTGTACCACCTATGTGATACGATAATTAATTCTTATGTACTAACCAGGCCATGTCACAGTCCCCCCTGTACCAGCTATATGACATGACAATGAATTCTTATCTACAAACCAGGCATTGTCACAGTCCTCCCCTGTATCATCTATATGACACGATAATGAATTCTTACGTACTAACCAGGCCTTGTCACAGTTCTCCCCTGTACCACTATATGATATGATAATGTATTCTTATGTACTAACCAGGTCTTGTCACAGTTCTCACCTCTACCACCTATGTGACATGATAATGAATTCCTATTTACTAACCAGGCCTTATCACAGTCCTCTGTTGTACCACCTATATGACATGATAGTGAATTCTTATGTACTAACCAGGCCTTGTCACAGTGTTCCCCTGTACCACCTATATGACATGATAATGAATTCTTATCTACTAACCAGGCCTTGTCACAGTCCTCCCCTCTACCACCTATATGTCATGATAATGAATTCTTATGTACTTACCAGGCCTTGTCACAGTCCTCCCCTGTACCACCTATGTGACATGACAATACATTCTTTTCTACTAACCAGGCCTTGTCACAGTCCTCCCATGTACCACCTATATGACGTGATAATGAATTATTTGTACTAACCAGGCATTATCATAGTCTTCCCCTGCACCACCTATGTGACATGATAATGAATTCTTATGTACTAACCAGTCATTGTAAAACCTTCCAGACAACAGCCTTCATGATTATCTTCATGAATAATCTTTGCACACATTTAAGTTTATTCTGACATGAGTAGAAAAACATGTTCCAAAATAAATATGAAACAAAGTTAATTATTCAGGTGTAATTATTTGCATATACACAGAACACACAATTATTTCAAGTATCAAAATACACCTGAAATTATTAAAGACAATATTATATCTTTATACATTGATTTGCAAGTCCTAAAATCAAATAGAAACAACAACATTTTTTATTTCAATATAATCAAAAATAAGTACGTGTATACATAAGTAAATACATTTGCAAACAAAACAAACAACTTATTTTCATTAAGACTCTCACATCTCTGTAAGAATTAATCTGAATGATACTAGTATTTGAAAAACATAATTTCTTTTAGCAGTGTTAATCCAGATTCATACAAGTCATTTTAAAGAATTATCAGTCCAGAGGAAATACAGCACGAAAAACAGATTTGACTGCAAACTTAAGACAGCTACCAATTAGCCTAATACTAATCTATGAACCTGTAATGATTGCATACTTAAGACAGTTACCAATTAGTTTAATACTAATATTTGACCTGTGAATCTATGAATGTATGATGACTGCAAACTTAATTAGTTTAATACTAATCTTTAACCTGTGAATCTATGAATGTATGATGACTGCAAACTTAAGGCAGTTACCAATTAGCCTAATATTAATCTATAAACCTGTGAATCTATGAACTTGTTGTGACATCCCCCTCTGGTCTAGTAATCTTGGAGCCTGAATCCTCACCACTGACACTGAATAGGGACATTCACTTCAATCAAAAATAGATACACACAGTATTTCCAGATGCAGATCTCTGCATCAAGCACAATTTCCCTTAAGAGCACACAAGGACCTCATTCAGTCTGGGGGGTGGATTTCCCTCTCATTCTCTCCTGTCCCCCAATAAAACTCCCCACTGGCACAGCTGTAGAGTTTAGCCCTCAGTTGAGTGTCCAGGCCAAGTCCACCACAACTTTCTCTGTGAAACCAGTGCTTTATATCCCTGCTTCAAGTAGCTGACACATACACTCTTTGAGATTTGATTTTCTCTCTTACACACACACACACACACACACACACACACACACACACACACACACAGGCCTGGGAAGAAAGGCTGGCACAGCTTTACTAGCTATACCCCCTTCTTCCCAGACTATAAGGTATTTGCTGCCAACAGACACTCCAAAGCCAGCTACTCTAAGGCTCTTACAAGGGTACCCTATTATACTGAATGAAATCAATATTAATACAAATGGTGATGTTAACCAAACAGCCAAGTTTTCAGGTGTGGCCACAGTTTCACCAAATAAATATAAGTACTCTCAAAGGCTAAAATATTCTCTGAAGGACCAGCCACAATGAAAAGTTTAAATATATTTAATGATAATTAATAAAATAACATGAAAATACTAAATATCTAGTTACAATAAACATCAGAGTTTCAGGGACAGGAAACATTAAAATAACACAGATGAAGAAATTCACACAGATACAGAAAAACAGTACAAATCAAACCTATTGCTCACACCACTGCCTATCTTTAAAAAACCTGCAGTGGCTAGAATTGCACCAACAACTCATTCTGCCTCAGCTACACCCACTCCAGCCTAAACCAGCCCTACCCCTGTCCTGCTCTCTCAACTCTCATCTCTCTCTACACTCCTAATCTCATAATTTGCAGCTTTGAACTATACCTCCTGGAGATTTACAAGCCCAGAAAATCCTTTGGCAAACTTGTCTACAATCACCGAGTTGCTAATGCATGGAATAAACTACCCTTATATTTAAGAATGATTTCTAACACTAACTGTTTAAAAAAAAACATTAAAAGACTACCTATTGAACTCATCGACTTGCTCCTGCCCCAACCCAATGTAATCTACCACTCTCCTCTGCTACAACTAATACCTCCTTTCTCTTATTCTTTTCCTACTCATCTGTTAGCTAACTTTACTTTAATCCTGTGCTTATTTGAAAAACTAGGCTGTACTACAGACTCCCTTGCCCTGAAGTGATATTACATTTTATCCTGAACTTACTTCATGCTATATATCTGTAAGCTGTGGTATTGTGATTATGTATGAAAAATAACTGGATGTCATTACTATTATACTTAATTTTTTGTCATATTATATCATGTATGTATCTTTTGGAGCTTTTCTCCTCAGGCAACTGCTGAAAAAGGGCATCTGCCCAGTTGGACTAACCCAGTCAACAAATGTCAAAATAACTAAATCAATACTTAACTAATCTCATTATACTTTCCTGACTGATCTAAAGAATTACTATTTCATGGTCACTTACTAGAGTAAAGCAAGATGAAGTGGGTGAGGGGGCCTTCTTTGTCAGGTTTCAAAAACAGACTGCCATGTGACTTCACTCTCATTTAATATTAAAACATCATTTCCATCCTGGATTACAGAATGACATCACCCACATCTAATCATCTGACTGCTGGTTCCCATACTACCCCCATTACTAGAAAATGAACCTGAATCTCACACATGTGTGTTACCATAGACACAGATAGAGCTTTGCTAAGATGTGTTATAGCATCTGGAAGCCATAAAACCATTTCCCTTCCAGGGTAGTAATTAGTGCACTGCTATGGACAATACAACAAGGATTCCTAGTCCTTGTTTTCACAGACATTTAATATCTGGTTGCAATCAGAACTGGAAGATACAATCTTTATGGCTAACCAGTTAATTTAATTTCAAACTATTTTTCTAGGCTGGGCTGAGATTATATTCTCTTCCAGTATCTTCTGTCACAATATATTAATTCCCACAGTTACAATACAGTCTGACATACAGGTGCATTTCTTTTTCTGTCCAGAAGGACCCATTGTTGATATACAAATGACATAATTCTTTACTAGACTCCAACTAGCTATGTTGGCATATGTTACACATCCACTTCCCTTCGTCTTCTGGCATAGCTGGCAATACCTCTAAACATCACACCTGTGATGATTGCAAATTTAAACAGTTATCAAATCCCACATTGATACTCAAATTGTCCGGCAGGGGCTGGACCCAACAAATGCTTGACTGGTTAGCAATCTTAAGTAAATTAAAAATCAAATACTTTGGCAGTACCAGTCAGTATTTTTCATCCAAACTTTATTAGGCCCAAAAATAAAATTTCTTGTGCCATCATCAGAATCAGTACCAAAAACAATGTCTTCAAATGATCCTTTCTTATCCACACTAATAGCTAAACAAATTAATTGCTATAACAACTATTCTAACTATGTACCTTGCCCAAAACAAAGAGCTAGCTTGATGGATAAAATTGAAGTTGTGTCCTCATGTTCTTAAAATCATCTTTTATGGTCAGATTTATGGAAATACAAGGCTGCCTGTATAATTATTTTCACGCAAGTTGAAGTATTTTATTTTTAACTTATTTGGGTAAGTGGAACAAAAATCTTTTAGGGATACAAAAAAAAAGTAGCCATAATGCATATTTGGCAGAGATCACTAGAAATGTTTGTTGGGGTAGAATATTTTGGGGTATGTCACTCTTTCCTAAGTAACTGTATTAAATTTGTTCTTATGTCTCTGGTATGTGTAGACAAAACACGTCAGTGGTGGCAGAGGGAGTTCTTTGAATTCATTCTGTAGCCAAAAAATTCAGAGTTACAACAGATATGCAATTGGACCCAAACACTGTAGAGGGTTAGGCATCCATCCCAAATCTGCAGTAACATGCCTAGTCTGTGAAAACAGAAGCATGGGTCTTATGAAATTTTCCTTTTCATCAGATGTCATACAAGGACAATCATCTCATTAGAGCTTCTACATAAATGAATAATTCTGCACATCACTAAATTTATACAATAAATTAGCATAACCACAGGTGTTCCAGAGTTTGTTGTGCTTTGTGTTTGTATATGTTCAGTGGTGCAGTTCTGGGGGGGGGGTGCTATAAAATGAGACATCACTGCACTTCTGGAATTATGGGCAAACATGACAAAGTACAGATTGCAATGAAATCACATTGGAATTAGACACTCGATAAAAATACTTCTGCAAATTATTGCAAATCTGCTATTTCAACTTAATGAATATTTGGAAAAAGTAAGTGGCATCTGTGCTTCATCAGAAGATAAAAGTATATTTCACTAGCAAGTCATTTAATATTGCTACTTTCCATTTTATTAAGCCCTAAAAACATCATTATTCTTTCAAGATAGAAACCCTTGGGGATTAAGAGAAAGTGCTGGAAACCATGCACCAATGGTTATGATGACCAGACAGACGTTTTATTAGTCACTTATCCATGCTGCAAGGAAGCGGTACACAGACGGTGATGATAACCAGACAGACATTTTATTAGTCACTTAACCATGCTACAAGGAATAGATACACAGACAGTGATGATGACCAGACAGACATTTTATTAGTCACTTAACCATGCTGCAAGGAAGCGGTACACAGACGGTGATGATAACCAGACAGACATTTTATTAGTCACTTAACCATGCTACAAGGAATAGATACACAGACAGTGATGATGACCAGACAGACATTTTATTAGTCACTTAACCATGCTGCAAGGAATGGATACACAGACAGTGATGATGACCAGACAGACATTTTATTAGTCACTTAACCATGCTGCAAGGAATGGATACACAGACAGTGATGATGACCAGACAGACGTTTTATTAGTCACTTAACCATGCTACAAGCAATGGATACACCAATGGTGATGATGACCAGACAGACATTTTATTAGTCACTTATCCATGCTACAAGGAATGGATACACAGACGGGGATGATGACCAGACAGACGTTTTATTAGTCTCTTAACCATGCTGCAAGGCATGGATACACAGATGGTGATGATGACCAGACAGACATTTTATTAGTCACTTAACCATGCTGTAAGGAATGGATACACAGATGGTGATGATGACCAGACAGACGTTTTATTAGTCTCTTAACCATGCTACAAGGAATGGATACACAGACGGGGATGATGACCAGGCAGACCTTTTATTAGTCACTTAACCATGCTACAAGCAATGGATACACCAATGGTGATGACCAGACAGACGTTTTATTAGTCACTTAACCATGCTGCAAGGCATGCATACACAGACGGTGATGATGACCAGACAGACCTTTTATTAGTCACTTAACCATGCTGCAAGGAATGGGTACACAGACAGTGATGATGACCAGACAGACGTTTTATTAGTCACTTAACCATGCTACAAGCAATGGATACACCAATGATGATGACCAGACAGATGTTTTATTAGTCACTTAACCATGCTGCAAGGCATGCATACACAGACGGTGATGATGACCAGACAGACCTTTTATTAGTCACTTAACCATGCTGTAAGGAATAGATACACAGACAGTGATGATGACCAGACAGACGTTTTATTAGTCACTTAACCATGCTACAAGCAATGGATACACCAATGATGATGACCAGACAGATGTTTTATTAGTCACTTATCCATGCTGCAAGGCATGCATACACAGACGGTGATGATGACCAGACAGACCTTTTATTAGTCACTTAACCATGCTGTAAGGAATAGATACACAGACAGTGATGATGACCAGACAGACGTTTTATTAGTCACTTAACCATGCTACAAGCAATGGATACACCAATGGTGATGACCAGACAGATGTTTTATTAGTCACTTAACCATGCTGCAAGGCATGCATACACAGACGGTGATGATGACCAGACAGACCTTTTATTAGTCACTTAACCATGCTACAAGCAATGGATACACCAATGGTGATGACCAGACAGATGTTTTATTAGTCACTTAACCATGCTGCAAGGCATGGATACACAGACGGTGATGATGACCAGACAGACGTTTTATTAGTCACTTAACCATGCTGCAAGGAAGCGGTACACAGACGGTGATGATGACCAGACAGACATTTTATTAGTCACTTAACCATGCTACAAGGAATAGATACACAGACAGTGATGATGACCAGACAGACGTTTTATTAGTCACTTAACCATGCTACAAGCAATGGATACACCAATGGTGATGATGACCAGACAGACATTTTATTAGTCACTTAACCATGCTACAAGGAATAGATACACAGACGGTGATGATGACCAGACAGACCTTTTATTAGTCACTTAACCATGCTGCAAGGAATGGATACACAGACGGTGATGATGACCAGACAGACCTTTTATTAGTCACTTAACCATGCTACAAGCAATGGATACACCAATGGTGATGATGACCAGACAGACATTTTATTAGTCTCTTAACCATGCTACAAGGAATGGATACACAGACGGTGATGATGACCAGACAGACATTTTATTAGTCTCTTAACCATGCTACAAGGAATGGATACACAGACAGTGATGATGACCAGACAGACGTTTTATTAGTCACTTAACCATGCTGCAAGGAATGGATACACAGACAGTGATGATGACCAGACAGACCTTTTATTAGTCACTTAACCATGCTGCAAGGAATAGATACACAGACGGTGATGATGACCAGACAGACATTTTATTAGTCACTTAACCATGCTACAAGCAATGGATACACCAATGGTGATGATGACCAGACAGACATTTTATTAGTCTCTTAACCATGCTACAAGGAATGGATACACAGACGGTGATGATGACCAGACAGACATTTTATTAGTCTCTTAACCATGCTACAAGGAATGGATACACAGACAGTGATGATGACCAGACAGACGTTTTATTAGTCACTTAACCATGCTGCAAGGAATGGATACACAGACAGTGATGATGACCAGACAGACGTTTTATTAGTCACTTAACCATGCTACAAGCAATGGATACACCAATGGTGATGACCAGACAGACGTTTTATTAGTCACTTAACCATGCTGCAAGGCATGCATACACAGACGGTGATGATGACCAGACAGACATTTTATTAGTCACTTAACCATGCTGCAAGGAATGGGTACACAGACGGTGATGATGACCAGACAGACATTTTATTAGTCACTTAACCATGCTGCAAGGAATGGGTACACAGATGGTGATGATGACCAGACAGACCTTTTATTAGTCACTTAACCATGCTGTAAGGAATATATATACAGACGGTGATGATGACCAGACAGACATTTTATTAGTCACTTAACCATGCTGTAAGGAATAGATACACAGATGGTGATGATGACCAGGCAGACATTTTATTAGTCACTTAACCATGCTGTAAGGAATGGATACACAGATGGTGATGATGACCAGACAGACATTTTATTAGTCACTTAATCATGCTGCAAGGAATGGGTACACAGATGGTGATGATGGCCAGACAGACTTTTTATTAGTCTCTTAACCATGCTGCAAAGAACTGATACGCAGATGGTGATGATGACCAGCCAGACCTTTCATTAGTCACTTGTAGTGTCTGTTGCAAAGCCTTCATATGAGTAACACTCTATCAGTGATTCAGTCAAACAGCATCTTCATCTTTCTTTTTTCCCTCACATGAGCAAATATGTAATAAATAAAATTACAAATGTATTTTTATTTTTATAACATGAAAACTAAAATACCCATGGATTCCTAATAGTGATATTTCCCAGCATTTGAAATGTTCATACAGAATAAAGTATTACCTGATCTATGACATGATACTAAAAAATTAAACACTCACAGCTGTTTCCTTATCTTTGTCTTCATGTAAAAACACAAAGTACAGTTGAGATATTAATAGCTAGATTTTCTCTGCAAGAAGTTTTAGTAGAAAGCCCTTACCTGCTTTAGAGATTATAACCTTATATTGATTAGCACCATTGGTAGTACGACATGGTCATTAGAATGTGACAGTCTGCCAAACTCCATTATACTACATTTTCATTAGGGGTGGGTATATGATTTCTGTTTGTGGTATGCACTACAGTACATATGCAGGGCATATCTCTGCTGAGTTATAATTATGTTAGACGTAAAAATCATAATTATTTCTACAGTTAGTGCAATGCTTGTATCAAACATGCCACTACAGTGAGGAGAGGAATGTGGTATGGGCAAATTCATGACAGAGTTGCGCCAAGATCCTTTAGTTCAAAATGGCAGTCTTAGTTGGTACCTGGGTATTCTACTATAATTTTACTACATGTTTTAAGAATTATTAAAATTAAGTACTTGAATATGGCCTTTTATTCATAAGTACCAAATACTAGACTTTGCAGGCAGACCACTGCTGCAATATGGCATATTTAGTTATAATTAAGATTATAGATTGGTACATTTATGGATTTATTTTATTTATTTATTTTATTTTACATTTGTTGAGTGGGATAGTCTGACTGGATACATGTCCATTTTCAGCGGGGGCCCGGGGAGAAAAGCTCCAGATATATATTTAAAACAGAAAAACACAATTCAGAGACAGGCAAACAGGTAACAGTGCCCCTTCAGGGACAAGGATCATTACAATGTATGAAAATGAGACAGTTTAGTGAAGTCCTATTAGGAGGATTTCAGCAAGGTTCATAGTGTTACTAGTTGTACAATGCTAAGAATTCACAGATCACAGCATTACATATTATATAAAGCAGAAAATAGGTAACAACATACAGATAATAACAAACAGGCATAAGTTATTACTGTATCTGGAAGGAAGCTATGGAGTAGATATCTCAGAACAGCTAGCAGATATGCCAAGGCTACTGAGCCCTGTGATTATTCAGGTCTTCCAGTACCCTCCCACAGGCCAAACCTCATTTTTCTGGGAAAGCTTTACTAGTTAAGCCCAGATTACAATTGTGGATGCCTAACCTGCCATCTAGCTTATGTTTAAAGGAAGATAGTGAGTCAACCTGCTTAACATGTGTTGAGGCAGGCATAGGAGAAGGGAGCTTATTCCAGAAGTTTAGGAGGCATTGGGTTATAAAAATGCACCCACACCATGTTTTACTTATCTGTTGATGAAGATGTAGTCTTTGACTCTAGTATTAATGGAAGTATTGGATTTGTGGAAAAACAGTAAGTTCAGCAACAATTGCATCTCTAATAGCCTAATGCAATTCAAGCATAAATGGACAAGTGGATGGGGAATTGAAAATTTACCCCTGGTCTTTCACCTATGTCACTTTCAGATAAGTAATTAGTAAATGCTTGATCGCCCATGCCAAAGCCTACATATACCCCTTAAAATAACCTTAGGGTACCCAAACATGTCAGATAAATTTGTGCAGCAAAGCTAATATTAAAAAGTAGCCCCCGCCCCAGACTGACTGTCTAAAGAAACTCCAACTATACTCTGTGGCATATCGTCTACTCAGAGGTGATCTGTGCTTAACATACAAGACCATGTCAAACCCTAAGCTGTTGGACATGCTCCACTTAAAGAAATCCCAATCTCTCAGAGCCACACGCTCCAGGGATCTAAACCTTGTCATCACAATAAACAAAACATGCTGGAGGGATAGGTTTTTGACCCAGAGACTCCCCATACTCTGGAATAGACTGCCCATACATGTCAAGCAGAGCACCTCCATGGCCCTCTTCAAAAGGAACCTTGGCGATTGGATGGGCGATAGGAAATTCATCCCGGGGATCACGTCAGTCGACCTGCTAGACAGTGGTCCAGGGAAGTAAATATTGTAGGAAGAAATATCCAGGTAATTGTTATGGTTAGACTTGTATAGGCCCTAGGGCCGATAGCCTAGTACCAACCTATGAACCTATCATGCAATAAGCAAGACAAAGATCTTCCCTCAAAATATATAAGAGAATGACTAAAGGGAAAGAGCTTCCAGCCTCTCTTGGTAGAGCAGGGACTTTAGGCCTGTGATATTTTTGGTTAGACACTTTTGGGTTCTTTCTAATTGTTTGACAGGATTAAGTAAGATACATTCCAATGTGGGTATCGAACTTAAAAACTAGCCTGATCAATGCTGAGTATAAGGGAGTGATTGTCTCATTAGACCCTGTGGAACTCCTTTGGTCATTAGCTGGGTTAAATAAAAGGATTTCCTGACAACCATTATCACATGATGGTCAAAAGAGAGGGAGATAACTAATCCACCCCAGTACCTAGGGGTGGGATGTGTGCGTGTGTGTGGGTACTGTCATACTGCCTAACTCCCCTAGACTAATGTGCAATTCCTGCAATGTGAGGGTGGACACTAGACACCAAGGACTGTGTAAATCACTTAAAAGGTGAATAGAACAATGACTTTGCAGCAGGAAAGGTGCATGGGCAGGGGAAACACCACTTGACCAGGGATAGGCCATAAGTATCCCCCTCTAAAGTCAGGTAAAAAGTTAGTAAGAGAATGGTTTTACAGCATGAAAGATGTACAGGCAGGAAGAACAATAGACAGCAGGGATATTCTGTAAATATTCCTCTAAAGCCACTTAAAAAGTTAATAGAACAACAGTTTTTGAGCAGCATAAACATATGGCCTAGGTAAGAGATATTAAACAGAAGGGATTAAAAAGAAATTTGGGAAAAGATTAGAACTCTGCACCTCAGCAAAAAAGCAACTTCTTGGAAGAGCTTTAGTCTTCGGAGCTACAATCAGACACAAGAAATCCTTCTTAAATATTATATTAAGTCACTGAAAAAGGCTAAAGTTAAATAGAAAAAGGTTTAATCCCTGTACTTTTGGTGCAAACAGCAGCTCACTAACAAAAACTTATATTAATTGAGAGGGCTTATACTGGGAGGTATTTTGAGAAATAAACTCTTAAATTCTGGTACTATTTCCAGATAGTAATTGTCCTTGAGATAGGGGGAGCAGAGAATAAAAAACTGTAGTTGAAGAGGGTGTGTCTGATTGGGGAAGCCATATCTTTACATAGCTGTGCTAAAGACCTAAGACAAATCTGGGAAGAACACTATGCCACAGGAAGATTTCTTTAAATATAGATTTAAGTAGAGCTCTGTGTGTTTTAAAAAGTTAATAGAACAGCTGTAATATCAAAATCAAAATGCAGTTTCTGAACAATAAGCATTAAACTGTAATGTCTGGCATGATTAACTGTAATCATGGAGGGGTTCCAATGGGAATGACATAATAAGAGGCTACGTCATGGTAATTCTGTTGGCTCAGGGACAGGTAAGAGTTTTGTGTGTGTGTGTGTGTGTGTGTGTGTGTGTGTGTGTGTGTGTGTGTGTGTGTGTGTGTGTGTGTGTGTGTGTGTGTGTGTGTGTGTGTGTGTGTGTGTGTGTGTGTGTGTGTGTGTGTGTGTGTGTGTGTGTGTGTGTGTGTGTGTGTGTGTGTGTGTGATGGGGGTGCTTGTAACAATAAGTATGAGCCGCCAAAGGTGCCTGTAACTATGAGATGCATGGGCAACCAGAGGTGCCTGTAACTACGAGATGCATGGGTCACCAGAGTTGCTTGTAACTATGAGATGCATGGGCCACCAGAGTTGCTTGTAACTATGAGATGCATGGGCCACCAGAGGTGCCTGTAACTATGAGATGCATGGCTCATCTGAGGTGCCTGTAACTATGAGATGCATGGGTCATCTGAGGTGCCTGTAACTATGAGATGCATGGGCCACCAGAGGTGCCTGTAACTATGAGATGCATGGGCCACCAGAGGTGCCTGTAACTATGAGATGCATGGGCCACCAGAGGTGCCTGTAACTATGAGATGCATGGGCCACCAGAGGTGCCTGTAACTATGAGATGCATGGGCCACCAGAGGTGCCTGTAACTATGAGATGCATGGGCCATCAGAGGTGCCTGTAACTATGAGATGCATGGGCCACCAGAGGTGCCTGTAACTATGAGATGCATGGGCCACCAGAGGTGCCTGTAACTATGAGATGCATGGGCCACCAGAGGTGCCTGTAACTATGAGATGCATGGGCCATCAGAGGTGCCTGTAACTATGAGATGCATGGGCCACCAGAGGTGCCTGTAACTATGAGATGCATGGGCCACCAGAGGTGCCTGTAACTATGAGATGCATGGGCCACCAGAGGTGCCTGTAACTATGAGATGCATGGGCCATCTGAGGTGCCTGTAACTATGAGATGCATGGGCCACCAGAGGTGCCTGTAACTATGAGATGCATGGGCCACCAGAGGTGCCTGTAACTATGAGATGCATGGGCCACCAGAGGTGCCTGTAACTATGAGATGCATGGGCCACCAGAGGTGCCTGTAACTATGAGATGCATGGGCCACCAGAGGTGCCTGTAACTATGAGATGCATGGGCCACCAGAGGTGCCTGTAACTATGAGATGCATGGGCCACCAGAGGTGCCTGTAACTATGAGATGCATGGGCCATCAGAGGTGCCTGTAACTATGAGATGCATGGGCCATCAGAGGTGCCTGTAACTATGAGATGCATGGGCCACCAGAGGTGCCTGTAACTATGAGATGCATGGGCCACCAGAGGTGCCTGTAACTATGAGATGCATGGGCCACCAGAGGTGCCTGTAACTATGAGATGCATGGGCCACCAGAGGTGCCTGTAACTATGAGATGCATGGGCCACCAGAGGTGCCTGTAACTATGAGATGCATGGGCCACCAGAGGTGCCTGTAACTATGAGATGCATGGGCCACCAGAGGTGCCTGTAACTATGAGATGCATGGGCCACCAGAGGTGCCTGTAACTATGAGATGCATGGGCCATCAGAGGTGCCTGTAACTATGAGATGCATGGGCCATCAGAGGTGCCTGTAACTATGAGATGCATGGGCCATCAGAGGTGCCTGTAACTATGAGATGCATGGGCCACCAGAGGTGCCTGTAACTATGAGATGCATGGGCCATCAGAGGTGCCTGTAACTATGAGATGCATGGGCCACCAGAGGTGCCTGTAACTATGAGATGCATGGACCATCAGAGGTGCCTGTAACTATGAGATGCATGGGCCACCAGAGGTGCCTGTAACTATGAGATGCATGGGCCACCAGAGGTGCCTGTAACTATGAGATGCATGGGCCATCAGAGGTGCCTGTAACTATGAGATGCATGGGCCATCAGAGGTGCCTGTAACTATGAGATGCATGGGCCACCAGAGGTGCCTGTAACTATGAGATGCATGGGCCACCAGAGGTGCCTGTAACTATGAGATGCATGGGCCACCAGAGGTGCCTGTAACTATGAGATGCATGGGCCACCAGAGGTGCCTGTAACTATGAGATGCATGGGCCATCAGAGGTGCCTGTAACTATGAGATGCATGGGCCACCAGAGGTGCCTGTAACTATGAGATGCATGGGCCACCAGAGGTGCCTGTAACTATGAGATGCATGGGCCACCAGAGGTGCCTGTAACTATGAGATGCATGGGCCACCAGAGGTGCCTGTAACTATGAGATGCATGGGCCATCAGAGGTGCCTGTAACTATAAGATGCATGGACCGGCAGAGGTGCCTGTAACTATGAGATGCATGGGCCACCAGAGGTGCCTGTAACTATGAGATGCATGGGCCACCAGAGGTGCCTGTAACTATGAGATGCATGGGCCACCAGAGGTGCCTGTAACTATGAGATGCATGGGCCACCAGAGGTGCCTGTAACTATGAGATGCATGGGCCACCAGAGGTGCCTGTAACTATGAGATGCATGGGCCACCAGAGGTGCCTGTAACTATGAGATGCATGAGCCATCAGAAATGCCTGTCACTATGAGATGCATGGGCCATCAGAGGTGCCTGTAACTATGAGATGCATGGGCCACCAGAGGTGCCTGTAACTATGAGATGCATGGGCCACCAGAGGTGCCTGTAACTATGAGATGCATGGGCCACCAGAGGTGCCTGTAACTATGAGATGCATGGGCCACCAGAGGTGCCTGTAACTATGAGATGCATGGGCCACCAGAGGTGCCTGTAACTATGAGATGCATGGGCCACCAGAGGTGCCTGTAACTATGAGATGCATGGGCCATCAGAGGTGCCTGTAACTATGAGATGCATGGGCCATCAGAGGTGCCTGTAACTATGAGATGCATGGGCCACCAGAGGTGCCTGTAACTATGAGATGCATGGGCCATCAGAGGTGCCTGTAACTATGAGATGCATGGGCCATCAGAGGTGCCTGTAACTATGAGATGCATGGGCCATCAGAGGTGCCTGTAACTATGAGATGCATGGGCCACCAGTGGTGCCTGTAACTATGAGATGCATGGGCCACCAGAGGTGCCTGTAACTATGAGATGCATGGGCCACCAGAGGTGCCTGTAACTATGAGATGCATGGGCCACCAGAGGTGCCTGTAACTATGAGATGCATGGGCCACCAGATGTGCCTGTAACTATGAGATGCATGGGCCACCAGAGGTGCCTGTAACTATGAGATGTATGGGCCACCAGAGGTGCCTGTAACTATGAGATGCATGGGCCATCAGAGGTGCCTGTAACTATGAGATGCATGGGCCACCAGTGGTGCCTGTAACTATGAGATGCATGGGCCACCAGAGGTTCCTGTAACTATGAGGTGCATGGGCCACCAGAGGTGCCTGTAACTATGAGATGCATGGGCCACCAGAGGTGCCTGTAACTATGAGATGCATGGGCCACCAGAGGTGCCTGTAACTATGAGATGCATGGGCCATCAGAGGTGCCTGTAACTATGAGATGCATGGGCCACCAGAGGTGCCTGTAACTATGAGATGCATGGGCCACCAGAGGTGCCTGTAACTATGAGATGCATGGGCCACCAGAGGTGCCTGTAACTATGAGATGCATGGGCCACCAGAGGTGCCTGTAACTATGAGATGCATGGGCCACCAGAGGTGCCTGTAACTATGAGATGCATGGGCCATCAGAGGTGCCTGTAACTATGAGATGCATGGGCCACCAGAGGTGCCTGTAACTATGAGATGCATGGGCCACCAGAGGTGCCTGTAACTATGAGATGCATGGGCCACCAGAGGTGCCTGTAACTATGAGATGCATGGGCCACCAGAGGTGCCTGTAACTATGAGATGCATGGGCCACCAGAGGTGCCTGTAACTATGAGATGCATGGGCCACCAGAGGTGCCTGTAACTATGAGATGCATGGGCCACCAGAGGTGCCTGTAACTATGAGATGCATGGGCCATCAGAGGTGCCTGTAACTATGAGATGCATGGGCCATCAGAGGTGCCTGTAACTATGAGATGCATGGGCCACCAGAGGTGCCTGTAACTATGAGATGCATGGGCCACCAGAGGTGCCTGTAACTATGAGATGCATGGGCCACCAGAGGTGCCTGTAACTATGAGATGCATGGGCCACCAGAGGTGCCTGTAACTATGAGATGCATGGGCCACCAGAGGTGCCTGTAACTATGAGATGCATGGGCCACCAGAGGTGCCTGTAACTATGAGATGCATGGGCCACCAGAGGTGCCTGTAACTATGAGATGCATTGGCCATCAGAGGTGCCTGTAACTATGAGATGCATGGGCCATCAGAGGTGCCTGTAACTATGAGATGCATGGGCCATCAGAGGTGCCTGTAACTATGAGATGCATGGGCCATCAGAGGTGCCTGTAACTATGAGATGCATGGGCCACCAGAGGTGCCTGTAACTATGAGATGCATGGGCCACCAGAGGTGCCTGTAACTATGAGATGCATGGGCCATCAGAGGTGCCTGTAACTATGAGATGCATGGGCCACCAGAGGTGCCTGTAACTATGAGATGCATGGGCCACCAGAGGTGCCTGTAACTATGAGATGCATGGGCCATCAGAGGTGCCTGTAACTATGAGATGCATGGGCCACCAGAGGTGCCTGTAACTATGAGATGCATGGGCCACCAGAGGTGCCTGTAACTATGAGATGCATGGGCCATGAGAGGTGCCTGTAACTATGAGATGCATGGGCCACCAGAGGTGCCTGTAACTATGAGATGCATGGGCCACCAGAGGTGCCTGTAACTATGAGATGCATGGGCCATGAGAGGTGCCAGTAAACATGAGGCGCATGGGCCACGAGAGGTGCCTGTAAGTATGAGATGCATGGGCCACTAGAGGTGCCTGTAACTATGAGATGCATGGGCCACGAGAGGTGCCTGTAAGTTTGAGATGCATGGGCCACCAGAGGTGCCTGTAACTATGAGATGCATGGGCCACTAGAGGTGCCTGTAACTATGAGTTGCATGGGCCACCAGAGGTGCCTGTAAGTATGAGATGCATGGGCCACTAGAGGTGCCTGTCACTATGAGATGCATGGGCCATCAGAGGTGCCTGTAACTATGAGATGCATGGGCCACCAGTGGTGCCTGTAACTATGAGATACATGGGCCACCAAAGGTTCCTGTAACTATGAGATGCATGGGCCACCAGAGGTGCCTGTAACTATGAGATGCATGGGCCATCACAGGTGCTTGTAACTATGAGATGCATGGGCCACCAGAGGTTCCTGTAACTATGAGATGCATGGGCCATCAGAGGTGCCTGTAACTATGAGATGCATGGGCCACCAGAGGTGCCTGTAACTATGAGATGCATGGGCCACCAGAGGTGCCTGTAACTATGAGATGCATGGGCCACCAGAGGTGCCTGTAACTATGAGATGCATGGGCCACCAGAGGTGCCTGTAACTATGAGATGCATGGGCCACCAGAGGTGCCTGTAACTATGAGATGCATGGGCCACCAGAGGTGCCTGTAACTATGAGATGCATGGGCCACCAGAGGTGCCTGTAACTATGAGATGCATGGGCCACCAGAGGTGCCTGTAACTATGAGATGCATGGGCCATCTGAGGTGCCTGTAACTATGAGATGCATGGGCCACCAGAGGTGCCTGTAACTATGATATGCATGGGCCACCAGAGGTGCCTGTAACTATGAGATGCATGGGCCATCAGAGGTGCCTGTAACTATGAGATGCATGGGCCACCAGAGGTGCCTGTAACTATGAGATGCATGGGCCACCAGAGGTGCCTGTAACTATGAGATGCATGGGCCACCAGAGGTGCCTGTAACTATGAGATGCATGGGCCACCAGAGGTGCCTGTAACTATGAGATGCATGGGCCACCAGAGGTGCCTGTAACTATGAGATGCATGGGCCACCAGAGGTGCCTGTAACTATGAGATGCATGGGCCACCAGAGGTGCCTGTAACTATGAGATGCATGGGCCACCAGAGGTGCCTGTAACTATGAGATGCATGAGCCATCAGAAATGCCTGTCACTATGAGATGCATGGGCCATCAGAGGTGCCTGTAACTATGAGATGCATGGGCCACCAGAGGTGCCTGTAACTATGAGATGCATGGGCCACCAGAGGTGCCTGTAACTATGAGATGCATGGGCCACCAGAGGTGCCTGTAACTATGAGATGCATGGGCCACCAGAGGTGCCTGTAACTATGAGATGCATGGGCCATCAGAGGTGCTTGTAACTATGAGATGCATGGGCCACCAGAGGTGCCTGTAACTATGAGATGCATGGGCCATCAGAGGTGCCTGTAACTATGAGATGCATGGGCCATCAGAGGTGCCTGTAACTATGAGATGCATGGGCCATCAGAGGTGCCTGTAACTATGAGATGCATGGGCCACCAGAGGTGCCTGTAACTATGAGATGCATGGGCCACCAGAGGTGCCTGTAACTATGAGATGCATGGGCCATCAGAGGTGCCTGTAACTATGAGATGCATGGGCCACCAGAGGTGCCTGTAACTATGAGATGCATGGGCCACCAGAGGTGCCTGTAACTATGAGATGCATGGGCCACCAGAGATGCCTGTAACTATGAGATGCATGGGCAACCAGAGGGGCCTGTAACTATGAGATGCATGGGCCACCAGAGGTGCCTGTAACTATGAGATGCATGGGCCATCAGAGGTGCCTGTAACTATGAGATGCATGGGCCACCAGAGGTGCCTGTAACTATGAGATGCATGGGCCACCAGAGGTGCCTGTAACTATGAGATGCATGGGCCACCAGAGGTGCCTGTAACTATGAGATGCATGGGCCACCAGAGGTGCCTGTAACTATGAGATGCATGGGCCACCAGAGGTGCCTGTAACTATGAGATGCATGGGCCACCAGAGGTGCCTGTAACTATGAGATGCATGGGCCACCAGAGGTGCCTGTAACTATGAGATGCATGGGCCACCAGAGGTGACTGTAACTATGAGATGCATGGGCCATCAGAGATGCCTGTAACTATGAGATGCATGGGCCACCAGAGGTGCCTGTAACTATGAGATGCATGGGCCACCAGAGGTGCCTGTAACTATGAGATGCATGGGCCACCAGAGGTGCCTGTAACTATGAGATGCATGGGCCATCAGAGTTGCCTGTAACTATGAGATGCATGGGCCACCAGAGGTTCCTGTAACTATGAGATGCATGGGCCACCAGAGGTGCCTGTAACTATGAGATGCATGGGCCACCAGAGGTGCCTGTAACTATGAGATGCATGGGCCACCAGAGGTGCCTGTAACTATGAGATGCATGGGCCACCAGAGGTGCCTGTAACTATGAGATGCATGGGCCACCAGAGGTGCCTGTAACTATGAGATGCATGGGCCACCAGAGGTGCCTGTAACTATGAGATGCATGGGCCACCAGAGGTGCCTGTAACTATGAGATGCATGGGCCATCAGAGGTGCCTGTAACTATGAGATGCATGGGCCATCAGAGGTGCCTGTAACTATGAGATGCATGGGCCACCAGAGGTGCCTGTAACTATGAGATGCATGGGCCACCAGAGGTGCCTGTAACTATGAGATGCATGGGCCACCAGAGGTGCCTGTAACTATGAGATGCATGGGCCACCAGAGGTGCCTGTAACTATGAGATGCATGGGCCACCAGAGGTGTCTGTAACTATGAGATGCATGGGCCACCAGAGGTGCCTGTAACTATGAGATGCATGGGCCACCAGAGGTGCCTGTAACTATGAGATGCATGGGCCATCAGAGGTGCCTGTAACTATGAGATGCATGGGCCATCAGAGGTGCCTGTAACTATGAGATGCATGGGCCATCAGAGGTGCCTGTAACTATGAGATGCATGGGCCATCAGAGGTGCCTGTAACTATGAGATGCATGGGCCACCAGAGGTGCCTGTAACTATGAGATGCATGGGCCACCAGAGGTGCCTGTAACTATGAGATGCATGGGCCACCAGAGGTGCCTGTAACTATGAGATGCATGGGCCACCAGAGGTGCCTGTAACTATGACATGCATGGGCCACCAGAGGTGCCTGTAACTTTAAGATGCATTGGCCATCAGAGGTGCCTGTAACTATGAGAAGTATGGGCCACCAGAGGTGCCTGTAACTATGAGATGCATGGGCCACCAGAGGTGCCTGTAACTATGAGATGCATGGGCCATCAGAGGTGCCTGTAACTATGAGATGCATGGGCCACCAGAGGTGCCTGTAACTATGAGATGCATGGGCCACCAGAGGTGCCTGTAACTATGAGATGCATGGGCCATCAGAGGTGCCTGTAACTATGAGATGCATGGGCCACCAGAGGTGCCTGTAACTATAAGATGCATGGGCCACCAGAGGTGCCTGTAACTATGAGATGCATGGGCCACCAGAGGTGCCTGTAACTATGAGATGCATGAGCCACCAGAGGTGCCTGTAACTATGAGATGCATGGGCCACCAGAGGTGCCTGTAACTATGAGATGCATGGGCCACCAGAGGTGCCTGTAACTATGAGATGCATGGGCCATCAGAGGTGCCTGTAACTATGAGATGCATGGGCCACCAGAGGTGCCTGTAACTATGAGATGCATGGGCCATCAGAGGTGCCTGTAACTATGAGATGCATGGGCCACCAGAGGTCCCTGTAACTATGAAATGCATGGGCCACCAGAGGACTCTGTAACTATGAAATACATGGGCCACCAGAGGTGCCTGTAACTATGAGATGCATGGGCCATCAGAGTTGCCTGTAACTATGAGATGCATGGGCCACCAGAGGTGCCTGTAACTATGAGATGCATGGGCAACCAGAGGTGCCTGTAACTATGAGATGCATGGGCCACCAGAGGTGCCTGTAACTATGAGATGCATGGGCCATCTGAGGTGCCTGTAACTATGAGATGCATGGGCCACCAGAGGTGCCTGTAACTATGAGATGCATGGGCCACCAGAGGTGCCTGTAACTATGAGGTGCATGGGCCACCAGAGGTCCCAGTAACTATGACATGCATGGGCCACCAGAGGTGTCTGTAACTATGAGATGCATGGACCATCAGAGGTGCCTGTAACTATGAGATGCATGGGTCATCTGAGGTGCCTGTAACTATGAGATGCATGGGCCACCAGAGGTGCCTGTAACTATGAGATGCATGGGCCATCAGAGGTGCCTGTAACTATGAGATGCATGGGCCACCAGAGGTGCCTGTAACTATGAGATGCATGGGCCACCAGAGGTGCCTGTAACTATGAGATGCATGGGCCACCAGAGGTGCCTGTAACTATGAGATGCATGGGCCACCAGAGGTGCCTGTAACTATGAGATGCATGGGCCACCAGAGGTGCCTGTAACTATGAGATGCATGGGCCATCAGAGGTGCCTGTAACTATGAGATGCATGGGCCACCAGAGGTGCCTGTAACTATGAGATGCATGGGCCATCAGAGGTGCCTGTAACTATGAGATGCATGGGCCACCAGAGGTGCCTGTAACTATGAGATGCATGGGCCACCAGAGGTGCCTGTAACTATGAGATGCATGGGCCACCAGAGGTGCCTGTAACTATGAGATGCATGGGCCACCAGAGGTGCCTGTAACTATGAGATGCATGGGCCACCAGAGGTGCCTGTAACTATGAGATGCATGGGCCACCAGAGGTGCCTGTAACTATGAGATGCATGGGCCACCAGAGGTGCCTGTAACTATGAGATGCATGGGCCACCAGAGGTGCCTGTAACTATGAGATGCATGGGCCACCAGAGGTGCCTGTAACTATGAGATGCATGAGCCATCAGAAATGCCTGTCACTATGAGATGCATGGGCCATCAGAGGTGCCTGTAACTATGAGATGCATGGGCCACCAGAGGTGCCTGTAACTATGAGATGCATGGGCCACCAGAGGTGCCTGTAACTATGAGATGCATGGGCCACCAGAGGTGCCTGTAACTATGAGATGCATGGGCCATCAGAGGTGCCTGTAACTATGAGATGCATGGGCCACCAGAGGTGCCTGTAACTATGAGATGCATGGGCCACCAGAGGTGCCTGTAACTATGAGATGCATGGGCCACCAGAGGTGCCTGTAACTATGAGATGCATGGGCCATCAGAGGTGCCTGTAACTATGAGATGCATGGGCCACCAGAGGTGCCTGTAACTATGAGATGCATGGGCCACCAGAGGTGCCTGTAACTATGAGATGCATGGGTCACCAGAGGTGCCTGTAACTATGAAATGCATGGGCCACCAGAGGTGCCTGTAACTATGAGATGCATGGGCCACCAGAGGTGCCTGTAACTATGAGATGCATGGGCCACCAGAGGTGCCTGTAACTATGAGATGCATGGGCCACCAGAGGTGCCTGTAACTATGAGATGCATGGGCCATCAGAGGTGCCTGTAACTATGAGATGCATGGGCCATCAGAGGTGCCTGTAACTATGAGATGCATGGGCCATCAGAGGTGCCTGTAACTATGAGATGCATGGGCCACCAGAGGTGCCTGTAACTATGAGATGCATGGGCCATCAGAGGTGCCTGTAACTATGAGATGCATGGGCCACCAGAGGTGCCTGTAACTATGAGATGCATGGGCCACCAGAGGTGCCTGTAACTATGAGATGCATGAGCCACAAGAGGTGCCTGTAACTATGAGATGCATGGGCCACCAGAGGTGCCTGTAACTATGAGATGCATGGGCCACCAGAGGTGCCTGTAACTATGAGATGCATGGGCCATCAGAGGTGCCTGTAACTATGAGATGCATGGGCCATCAGAGGTGCCTGTAACTATGAGATGCACGGGCCACCGTAGGTGCCTGTAACTATGAGATGCATGGGCCACCAGAGGTGCCTGTAACTATGAGATGCATGGGCCACCAGAGGTGCCTGTAACTATGAGATGCATGGGCCACCAGAGGTGCATGTAACTATGAGATGCATGGGCCACCAGAGGTGCCTGTAACTATGAGATGCTTGGGCCATCAGAGGTGCCTGTAACTATGAGATGCATGGGCCACCAGAGGTGCCTGTAACTATGAGATGCATGGGCCACCAGAGGTGCCTGTAAGTATGAGATGCATGGGCCACCAGAGGTGCCTGTAACTATGAGATGCATGGGCCACCAGAGGTGCCTGTAACTATGAGATGCATGGGCCACCAGAGGTGCCTGTAACTATGAGATGCATGGGCCACCAGAGGTGCCTGTAACTATGAGATGCATGGGCCACCAGAGGTGCCTGTAGCTATGAGATGCATGGGCCACCAGAGGTGCCTGTAACTATGAGATGCATGGGCGATCAGAGCTTCCTGTAACTATGAGATGCATGGGCCACCAGAGGTGCCTGTAACTATGAGATGCATGGGCCACCAGAGGTGCCTGTAACTATGAGATGCATGGGCCATGAGAGGTGCCTGTAACTATGAGATGCATGGGCCACCAGAGGTGCCTGTAACTATGAGATGCATGGGCCACCAGAGGTGCCTGTAACTATGAGATGCATGGGCCACCAGAGGTGCCTGTAACTATGAGATGCATGGGCCACCAGACATGCCTGTAACTATGATATGCATGGGCCACCAGAGGTGTCTGTAACTATGAGATGCATGGGCCATCAGAGGTGCCTGTAACTATGATATGCATGGGCCACCAGAGGTGCCTGTAACTATGAGATGCATGGGCCATCAGAGGTGCCTGTAACTATGAGATGCATGGGCCATCAGAGGTGCCTGTAACTATGAGATGCATGGGCCATCAGAGGTGCCTGTAACTATGAGATGCATGGGCCACCAGAGGTGCCTGTAACTATGAGATGCATGGGCCACCAGAGGTGCCTGTAACTATGAGATGCATGGGCCACCAGAGGTGCCTGTAACTATGAGATGCATGGGCCACCAGAGGTGCCTGTAACTATGAGATGCATGGGCCATCAGAGGTGCCTGTAACTATGAGATGCATGGGCCATCAGAGGTGCCTGTAACTATGAGATGCAGGGGCCACCAGAGGTGCCTGTAACTATGAGATGCATGGGCCACCAGAGGTGCCTGTAACTATGAGATGCATGGGCCACCAGAGGTGCCTGTAACTATGAGATGCATGGGCCACCAGAGGTGCCTGTAACTATGAGATGCATGGGCCATCAGAGGTGCCTGTAACTATGAGATGCATGGGCCACCAGAGGTGCCTGTAACTATGAGATGCATGGGCCACCAGAGGTGCCTGTAACTATGAGATGCATGGGCCACCAGAGGTGCCTGTAACTATGAGATGCATGGGCCACCAGAGGTGCCTGTAACTATGAGATGCATGGGCCACCAGAGGTGCCTGTAACTATGAGATGCATGGGCCATCAGAGGTGCCTGTAACTATGAGATGCATGGGCCACCAGAGGTGCCTGTAACTATGAGATGCATGGGCCACCAGAGGTGCCTGTAACTATGAGATGCATGGGCCACCAGAGGTGCCTGTAACTATGAGATGCATGGGCCACCAGAGGTGCCTGTAACTATGAGATGCATGGGCCACCAGAGGTGCCTGTAACTATGAGATGCATTGGCCATCAGAGGTGCCTGTAACTATGAGATGCATGGGCCATCAGAGGTGCCTGTAACTATGAGATGCATGGGCCATCAGAGATGCCTGTAACTATGAGATGCATGGGCCACCAGAGGTGCCTGTAACTATGAGATGCATGGGCCATCAGAGGTGCCTGTAACTATGAGATGCATGGGCCATCAGAGGTGCCTGTAACTATGAGATGCATGGGCCACCAGAGGTGCCTGTAACTATGAGATGCATGGGCCACCAGAGGTGCCTGTAACTATGAGATGCATGGGCCACCAGAGGTGCCTGTAACTATGAGATGCATGGGCCATCAGAGGTGCCTGTAACTATGAGATGCATGGGCCACCAGAGGTGCCTGTAACTATGAGATGCATTGGCCACCAGAGGTGCCTGTAACTATGAGATGCATGGGCCACCAGAGATGCCTGTAACTATGAGATGCATGGGCCACCAGAGGTGCCTGTAACTATGAGATGCATGGGCCATCAGAGGTGCCTGTAACTATGAGATGCATGGGCCACCAGAGGTGCCTGTAACTATGAGATGCATGGGCCACCAGAGGTGCCTGTAACTATGAGATGCATGGGCCACCAGAGGTGCCTGTAACTATGAGATGCATGGGCCACCAGAGGTGCCTGTAACTATGAGATGCATGGGCCACCAGAGGTGCCTGTAACTATGAGATGCATGGGCCACCAGAGGTGCCTGTAACTATCAGATGCATGGGCCACCAGAGGTGCCTGTAACTATGAGATGCATGGGCCACCAGAGGTGCCTGTAACTATGAGATGCATGGGCCACCAGAGGTGCCTGTAACTATGAGATGCATGAGCCATCAGAGGTGCCTGTCACTATGAGATGCATGGGCCATCAGAGGTGCCTGTAACTATGAGATGCATGGGCCACCAGAGGTGCCTGTAACTATGAGATGCATGGGCCACCAGAGGTGCCTGTAACTATGAGATGCATGGGCCACCAGAGGTGCCTGTAACTATGAGATGCATGGGCCACCAGAGGTGCCTGTAACTATGAGATGCATGGGCCACCAGAGGTGCCTGTAACTATGAGATGCATGGGCCACCAGAGGTGCCTGTAACTATGAGATGCATGGGCCACCAGAGGTGCCTGTAACTATGAGATGCATGGGCCACCAGAGGTGCCTGTAACTATGAGATGCATGGGCCATCAGAGCTTCCTGTAACTATGAGATGCATTGGCCACCAGAGGTGCCTGTAACTATGAGATGCATGGGCCATCAGAGGTGCCTGTAACTATGAGATGCATGGGCCACCAGAGGTGCCTGTAACTATGAGATGCATGGGCCATCAGAGGTGCCTGTAACTATGAGATGCATGGGCCACCAGAGGTGCCTGTAACTATGAGATGCATGGGCCACCAGAGGTGCCTGTAACTATGAGATGCATGGGCCACCAGAGGTGCCTGTAACTATGAGATGCATGGGCCACCAGAGGTGCCTGTAACTATGAGATGCATGGGCCACCAGAGGTGCCTGTAACTATGAGATGCATGGGCCACCACAGGTGCCTGTAACTATGAGATGCATGGGCCACCAGAGGTGCCTGTAACTATGAGATGCATGGGCCACCAGAGGTGCCTGTAACTATGAGATGCATGGGCCACCAGAGGTGCCTGTAACTATGAGATGCATGGGCCATCAGAGGTGCCTGTAACTATGAGATGCATGGGCCACCAGAGGTGCCTGTAACTATGAGATGCATGGGCCACCAGAGGTGCCTGTAACTATGAGATGCATGGGCCACCAGAGGTGCCTGTAACTATGAGATGCATGGGTCATCAGAGGTGCCTGTAACTATGAGATGCATGGGCCACCAGAGGTGCCTGTAACTATGAGATGCATGGGCCACCAGAGGTGCCTGTAAGTATGAGATGCATGGGCCACCAGAGTTGCCTGTAACTATGAGATGCATGGGCCACCAGAGTTGCTTGTAACTATGAGATGCATGGGCCACCAGAGGTGCCTGTAACTATGAGATGCATGGGCCACCAGAGGTGCCTGTAACTATGAGATGCATGGGCCACCAGAGGTGCCTGTAACTATGAGATGCATGGGCCACCAGAGGTGCCTGTAACTATGAGATGCATGGGCCATCAGAGGTGCCTGTAACTATGAGATGCATGGGCCACCAGAGGTGCCTGTAACTATGAGATGCATGGGCCACCAGAGGTGCCTGTAACTATGAGATGCATGGGCCATCTGAGGTGCCTGTAACTATGAGATGCATGGGCCACCAGAGGTGCCTGTAACTATGAGATGCATGGGCCACCAGAGGTGCCTGTAACTATGAGATGCATGGGCCACCAGAGGTGCCTGTAACTATGAGATGCATGGGCCACCAGAGGTGCCTGTAACTATGAGATGCATGGGCCACCAGAGGTGCCTGTAACTATGAGATGCATGGGCCATCAGAGGTGCCTGTAACTATGAGATGCATGGGCCACCAGAGGTGCCTGTAACTATGAGATGCATGGGCCATCAGAGGTGCCTGTAACTATGATATGCATGGGCCACCAGAGGTGCCTGTAACTATGAGATGCATGGGCCATCAGAGGTGCCTGTAACTATGAGATGCATGGGCCATCAGAGGTGCCTGTAACTATGAGATGCATGGGCCACCAGAGGTGCCTGTAACTATGAGATGCATGGGCCACCAGAGGTGCCTGTAACTATGAGATGCATGGGCCATCAGAGGTGCCTGTAACTATGAGATGCATGGGCCACCAGAGGTGCCTGTAATTATGAGATGCATGGGCCATCAGAGGTGCCTGTAACTATGAGATGCATTGGCCACCAGAGGTGCCTGTAACTATGAGATGCATGGGCCACCAGAGGTGCCTGTAACTATGAGATGCATGGGCCACCAGAGGTGCCTGTAACTATGAGATGCATGGGCCACCAGAAGTGCCTGTAACTATGAGATGCATGGGCCATCAGAGGTCCCTGTAATTATGAGATGCTTGGGCCACCAGAGTTGCCTGTAACTATGAGATGCATGGGCCACCAGAGGTGCCTGTAACTATGAGATGCATGGGCCACCAGAGGTGCCTGTAACTATGAGATGCATGGGCCACCAGAGGTGCCTGTAACTATGAGATGCATGGGCCACCAGAGGTGCCTGTAACTATGAGATGCATGGGCCACCAGAGGTGCCTGTAACTATGAGATGCATGGGCCACCAGAGGTGCCTGTAACTATGAGATGCATGGGCCACCAGAGGTGCTTGTAACTATGAGATGCATGGGCCACCAGAGGTGCCTGTAACTATGAGATGCATGGGCCACCAGAGGTGCCTGTAACTATGAGATGCATGGAGCACCAGATGTGCCTGTAACTATGAGATTCTTGGGCCGCCAGAGGTCCCTGTAACTATGAGATGCATGGGCCATCAGAGGTGCCTGTAACTATGAGATGCATGGGCCACCAGAGGTGCCTGTAACTATGAGATGCATGGGCCATCAGAGGTGCCTGTAACTATGAGATGCATGAGCCACCAGAGGTGCCTGTAACTATGAGATGCATGGGCCACCAGAGGTTCCTGTAACTATGAGATGCATGGGCCATCAGAGGTGCCTGTAACTATGAGATGCATGGGCCACCAGAGGTGCCTGTAACTATGAGATGCATGGGCCATCAGCAGTGCCTGTAACTATGAGATGCATGGGCCACCAGAGGTGCCTGTAACTATGAGATGCATGAGCCACCAGAGGTGCCTGTAACTATGAGATGCATGGGCCACCAGAGGTGCCTGTAACTATGAGATGCATGGGCCATCAGAGGTGCCTGTAACTATGATATGCATGGGCCATTAGAGCTGCCTGTAACTATGAGATGCATGGGCCTCCAGTGGTGCCTGTAACTATGACATGCATGGGCCATCAGAGGTGCCTGTAACTATGAGATGCATGGGCCACCAGAGGTGCCTGTAACTATGAGATGCATGGGCCATCAGAGGTGCCTGTAACTATGAGATGCATGGGCCATCAGAGGTGCCTGTAACTATGAGATGCATGGGCCACCAGAAATGCCTGTCACTATGAGATGCATGAGCCACCAGAAATGCCTGTCACTATGAGATGCATGGGCCACCAGAGGTGCCTGTAACTATGAGATGCATGGGCCACCAGAGGTGCCTGTAACTATGAGATGCATGGGCCACCAGAGGTGCCTGTAACTATGAGATGCATGGGCCACCAGAGGTGCCTGTAACTATGAGATGCATGGGCCACCAGAGGTGCCTGTAACTATGAGATGCATGGGCCACCAGAGGTGCCTGTAACTATGAGATGCATGGGCCACCAGAGGTGCCTGTAACTATGAGATGCATGGGCCACCAGAGGTGCCTGTAACTATGAGATGCATGGGCCACCAGAGGTGCCTGTAACTATGAGATGCATGGGCCATCAGAGGTGCCTGTAACTATGAGATGCATGGACCAGCAGTGGTGCCTGTAAATATGAGATGCATGGACAATCAGAGACTCCCTGTAACTATGAGATGCATGGGACACCAAAGATGCCTTTAACTATGAGAAACATGGGCCACCAGAGATGCCTGTAACTATAAGATGCATGGACCATCAGAGCTGCCTGTAAATATGCGAGGCATGGGCATTCTGAGGTGCCTGTAACTATAAGATGCATGGGCCACAAGGGCCCATGCATCTCATAGTTACAGGCACCTCTAGTGGCCCATGCATCTCATACTTACAGGCACCTCTCGTGGCCCATGCGCCTCATGTTTACAGGCACCTCTCATGGCCCATGCATCTCATAGTTACAGGGAGTCTATGATGGTCCATGCATTGCATAGTTACAGGCACCTGTGGTTTCCCAAGCATGTCATATTTACAGGGACCTCTGATGACCCATGCATCTCATAGTGGCAGGCATTTCTGATGTTTCATGCATCTCATAGTTAAAGGCACCTCTGGTGGCCCATGCATCTCATAGTTACAGGCACCTCTCATGGCCCATGCATTGCATAGTTACAGGCACCTCTGCCGGTCCATGCTTCTAATAGTTACAGGCACCTCTGATGGCTCATGCATCTCATAGTTACAGGCATCTCTGATGGCCCATGCATCACATAGTTACAGGCACCTCTGGTGGCCCATGCATCTTAAAGTTACAGGCACCTCTGGTGGCCATGCATCTTATAGTTACAGGCAACTTTGGTGGCCCATGCATCATATAGTTACAGGCACCTCTGGTGGCCCATGCATCTCATAGCTACAGGCACCTCTGGTGGCCCATGCATCTTATAATTACAGGCAACTCTAATGCTCCATGCATATCATGGTTACAGGCACCTCTGGTGGCCCATGCATCTCATATTTACAGGCACCTCTGGTGGCCCATGCATCTCATAGTGACAGGCACCTCTGATGTTCCATGCATCTCATAGTTAGAGGCACTTCTGGTGGCCCATGCATCTCATACTTACAGGCACCTCTGGTAGCCAACACATCTTATAGTTACAGGCATCTCTGTTGGCTCATGCATCTTATAGTTACAGGCACCTTTGGTGGCCCATGCATCTCATAGTTTTAGGCACCTCTGATGGTCCATGCATCTCATAGTTACAGGCACTTCTGGTGGCCCATGCACCTCATAGTTAAAAGCACCTCTGATGGCGCATGCATCTCATAGTTACAGGTTCCTCTGGTGGCCCATGCATCTCATACTTACAGGTAACTCTGGTGGCCCATTCATCTTATAGTTACAGGGACGTCTGGTGGCCCATGCATCTCATCATTACAGGCACCTCATATGCCCCATGCATCTCATAGTTACAGGCACCTTTGGTGGCCCATGCACCTTGTAGTTACAGGCACATTTGGTGGCCCATGCATCTCATAGTTACAGGCACCTCTTGTGGCCCATGCATCTCATAGTTGCAGGCACCTCTGCAGTCAACGCATCTTATAGTTACAGGCACCTCTGATGGCCCATGCATCTCAGTTAAAAGGGGC